>NC_048221.1:142445841-142641969 GCF_002007445.2 Ailuropoda melanoleuca
AAAAAAAAAAAAAAAAAAAAAATCTCGGGCTTGCTTGAATGTTCACATGTGCTAAAAATCTCTCTAATCCTTACCTCGTTATTACTGAATAATGCTTTTCTTTGCACAGGAAGCTCATCAGATCTGAAGAGTCTTACAGAGGATGGCAGGACTTTGCGAAGACAGAAGACTGCAAGAGGAGTTTCAGTCTCTCAGAAACCTCCCTCCCAACCTCAGCAAGCCTGCTGTCCCCTCGGAGCAGAGGGCTTCATCCAGAGTCTCCCCACTGAGGGCATTTGTCACTTCCCACAATGAGAGCAGTTCCTGTGGTTTTGTTTTTGTGTGTTTGTTAAAATATGATGGGGAAGTCCTGCGTGGAGATTATTGGGTGGCAGGAGAATGAAATGTAAAAAGAGAAATTAGAATTAAAGAATTTAAAAGGTTATGTGTCTCCTCTCCCCATAATACCCCAAAGAAGCACATCCGTTATTTATTTATTTTTTTTTAAGATTCTATTTATTGGGGTGGGGGAGAGCACAGAGGCAGAGGGAGAATTCCGACATGGGGCTCGGTCCCAGGAACCTGAGATCACGACCTGAGCCAGAGGGAGATGCTTAAACAACTGAGCCACCCCGGTGCCCCCTTTATGGTTTTTTTTTAAAGGCTGTGGAAAGGATTCTTGGATCATTCAATTATGGCTCCTTGGCCACCATATTGTCATGATTCAGCATGACCCATGTCTTTTCCTAGGGCTGTGTGGCTGACCCACCCTCAGGAGGGCATCTGTCTGGGGCTCACTGCTGCTCACAGTGAATTTGATAGGCTTCACCTAGGACCCCTCCATGAATGATATCATGAACTAGCTTGTGGTTGGGGGACGTGATGTCTCTCTTCCTACTAACCCCCCTTGGTACCTGTCCCTTGAATTCACACTGGGACATGAGAGATAAGGATTTCCTTGTCCTCTGCAGTGAGGGCAGGAGAACAGTCTAGAATGATGTCATGAGAGGGCCAGTTGTCGTGTCATCTACTCTAAGGAAAGGCACCATACTTTGTTCTGTGATCCCCAGAGAGAGAGAGAGAGAGGCAATTCCAGGCCAAATGTACAGTGTGTGTATGTGTGTTCATACTGCTTTTCAGAAAACTTGACACAAGTTTGCATTTTTCCAAAAGAGTGTCCATAAGGATGCACCCTTGCGAATATTGAGTCTTCCCAAAACTTCACTGGAAATACTCCTTTTGCTCTTTGCCAAGGCCCTTACCAGACTCCTTGCTGTGACTTACGTTGGAGATTTCTTTCTTTTTTTTTTTTTAAAGATTTATTTATTTATTTGACAGATAGAGACAGCCAGCGAGAGAGGGAACACAAGCAGGGGGAGTGGGAGAGGAAGAAGCAGGCTCATAGTGGAGGAGCCTGATGTGGGGCTCGATCCCATAACGCCGGGATCACGCCCTGAGCCGAAGGCAGACGCTTAACCGCTGTGCCACCCAGGCGCCCCTACATTGGAGATTTCTGGAGAGATTGGGGATCATCTTTTTATAAATCTGTGGGTCACTTGTGTATATGGCTTCCTATCAATTTATTCAAGCCTTTTTAAAGGTCCTTCAGAAAAAGAAACAGGTGTGCAGCATGGTGACTGGTTGATAATACCATATTGGGTACTGGAAGCTTGCTGAGTAAATCTTAAGCATTGTCACACACACACACACACACACAAATAAAAGGTTACCTGTGAGGTCATGGGTGTGTTAATTAACTTGATCGTGATAATCATTTTACAATGTATACACAAATCATCAATTGGCCGAAAGTATCAGTATAGTCACCTATCTTTGACAAAAGAGCAAAGTCATTACAATGGAGCAAAGATAGTCTTTTCAACAGATGTTGCTGGAAAACTGCATCCACATGCCAAACAATGAATCTAGACCCAGACCGGACACCATTCAAAAAAATTAATTCAAAATGGATCACAGACCTAAATGTAAAATGCAATACTATAAAACTTCCAGAAGAGAATGTCGCAGGAAGCCTAGATGCCTTTGGGCATGGCGCTGCCTTCTTAGCTCCAACGCCAAAGACGGGATCCGGGAAGAGACTGACAAGCTGGACTTGGTTAAAATAAAAAAACTTCTGCAAAAGATGTGGAGAGAATGAAAAGATAGCCCACAGGCTGGGGGAAAATACATGCAAAAGACACACCTGAGAAAGGACTAGTATCCAAGATAGACAAAGGACTCATAAAACTCCAGGACAAGAAGACAAACGACCCACTCACAAACAGATCCGTGACCTTCACAGACACTTCAGCAGGGATGGTACAAAGATGGCAAGTGAGCGCAGGCGAGGATGCTGCACGTCCCACGCCAGCAGGGGGCTGCGGGTTAAAGCCACAGTGAGCTGCCCCTGCGCCCCCGTGAGAACAGCCGCGCTCCGGAGCTCTCAGCAGATATGGCGCAGCGGATACGGCGCAGCGTGAGCTCTCCCTCGTCGCCGAGGGACGCAAAGTGGTGCGGCCACTTCGGAAGACAGCTGGGCTGTTTCCTACAAAACTAAACACACTCTCACCGGACGATCGGCAGTCATGCTCCTGGTATTCACCCAAAGGAGTTGAAAACTTAGGTCCACACAAACCCTGCACACCTGGTTTGTAATGGCCAAAACCTGGTGGAAGCAACCAGGTGACTGGGTAAAGAAACCGCGGGACATCCGTATTCACTAAAATCAGTGAGCCACGCAGCCGTGAAAAGACACGGAGGAACCTCAAATGCACTCAAGGGGGAGTAGAAGACGCCCGTCTGAAAGGCCATGTACTGAATGATCACATCTATGTGACATTCTGGAAAAGGCAAGGCTATGGAGAAGGGCGAAAGATGAGTGGCTGTCGGGGGTGGAGGGAGGGATGAATAGGTGGGGCACACAGGAGTTTTAGGGCCGTGAAAATGGACTTTGGGATGCCGTAGTGCTGGATGCACTTCGTTACCATCTGTCCAGATCTACAGAATGTACAACACCGAGAGTGAATCCCAACGTGAGCGCTGGACTCTGGGTAGTGATGATGCCACAGTCCACGTTCCGTCAGTGGTAACAAATGTACGCTCTGGTGAGGGAGTCTGGATGCGGAGGGGGCTAGAAGGGAAGTCTTTGTACCTTCCTCCTAACCTGGCTGTGAACCTAAAACTTCTAAAATAATAAAGTCTTTTTAAACATCACATACGTTTACATACATACAGTTGTATCTGTCAGTTTTGCCTCAGTAAAGCTGGGGGAAACGATGCAAACAATGTGTTAAATGAAAAATGGGGGAAAAGTAAAGCAGCGTTCCTGTGGCATCTTCAAAATTGCTGTTAAGTTTATTCCAAGTTAATCTTTTTTTTTTAAAAGATTTTATTTATTTGACAGACAGCCAGCAAGAGAGGGAACACTAGCAGGGGGGGTGGGAGAGGGAGAAGCAGGCATCCCGCTGAGCAGGGAGCCCGATGTGGGGCTCGATCCCAGGACCCTGGGATCACACCCTGAGCCGAAGGCAGATGCTTAACAACTGAGCCACCCAGGTGCCCCCCAAGTTAATCTGCTTTATAATGCAGTTATTAAGACTGACTATTGTTTGTATATAGAAAAGCCTCTGTCTTTCCAAACATTAATTTTGTAATACCGACTGATGTGGCTTTTACTGTTTCTAAAACTGCTCCCATTCTTTTCTTTGGGTTTTACCATCCTGTCATCTGCTAAGAATAATTGTTTCTTCTTTCCTGTCCTTACATTCCTTGTTACAGCCCCATGTCTAATTGCCTCGTCTGGCACTTCCTGAGGATTCCCCATGCAGGTGATAAACAGTGGTGATGGAACGCATCAGAGCAACAATATTTTCAATTACGTGTGCTTCTCAACCTTGTAAAATCGACAGTGCTGCCTCGTGCTTATCTTTGGCATATCCCCACCATCCAAACATGCACTGTGGGGTTTGTCCGTGGTTGCATTACACAGAGAAGAGAGAGTAACTAGGCTTTCTGAAGCTCCGTGGCCCCTGGGCTCCTGCTCTTGTCTCCCTCACCTCCGGCCTCTGCCTCCCCCACACTCTCTGAGTCTGGCTTCACCTGGTTTCCCACACACACCAGCCTCCCCTCTGGTCCTGAAATGGTCTTTCTACTCTTCCTCACCCCGGGGACCTTCCTTACCTTCCGTGCTGCACAGCCCCAGAGGACCCCCTTTACCTTAGAGTAAACCCAGTTAACCTGAGCCCCTTGGAGGTGTGCACCGAGGCACCCCAGCGTGCTGCAGGGACCTCACAGCATGCTCCAGGACGGCTTAAGATTCCAGGGGAAACAGCACAGACGCCCATCATGGGTAGCTCATATCCAACATCACACCACATGAGTCTTTTGATGACTCAGCCTCTTGAGACATGGGTGCTTGGGTGACAACCTTGATAGGAAGCCAGCACTTGCCAAGACTGTACAGGGTCCAGCGGGGCATGTGTCCCAGTAGTCTGTGGTTACTTAAGAGTGAAATAACTATAGTGTGTCTTTTGATTTATGTGTATTTCCTTTTTTGTAAGATTTTATTTGTCAGAGAGTGAGCACAAGCAGGGGGAGCGACAGGCAGAGGCAGAGGGAGAAGCAGAGTCCCCGCTGGGCAGGGAGCCTGACGTGGGCCTCCACCCCATCGTGACCTGAGCAGAAGACAGACGCTTAACCGACCGAGCCACCCAGGTGCCCCTGATTTACGGGTATTATCTTTTCAAACGACGGAGTTGCTAGGGCATACATACTCTGATGTTTGGACCTAGCTACTTTGTATGTGGAGCGGTTAGGTATTTGTTTTGCTCTGGGGGTGCCATGAACACCTTTACTGAGACATTAAGGATGTGAATGGAGAACATTGTGGAAGCCCTGAGTCATTTTTCTAATTTTTAGCAACTAACATACTGTGTTTAATATAAACATGTACAAATTGAACATTAAGGAACGAGAGTGGAGGTGGAGTTCCTGGGTTTATGTCCCTGCTCCCCCTTTAGTTTGCCACCTCTCAGACAGGGAGCAACTTATGCTGGCCCTGGGGGGTGCTTGGGGTAAGCTAGGAGGGATCCCCCAGCCAGCAAAGAATGAAAACCGGCAGACGACAGCAGGGAGGTGCTGCTGGCTCAGAACCCTCCGTGTGCACTCCTCAGGGCCGAGCTCACCTGCTCCAGCTTCCGTGCGACACGGGCGCCTGCCTGCCCGCGGTGTTCCTAGTCTGGACTCTACCCGAATCCCAGCCCCCATGTTTATTCAGCATCTCCGCTCAGACATCTGCAAACCCGGCCTCACCGTCCCGCCCCTGCCCCAGATCACTGCAGCCCTGGGACTCCCGGTCCTCAGCACACACGGCTCCATCCCTCCAGGCGCTCAGGCTGCACCTGACCGCGGACCGTCCCAGGGTCTCGCCCTGTGTTTGCCGTTCACAGGGCGCTGGGCATGTGTTGCCTCGTGTTGCCTTGAGATGTTTGGCCTCCCTCCCTCAACTCCTTCCCGTGTCCCAGCTTCCTCGGCTGCGGTCACACTGCGCAGCTCCCCTTCCCCTGCCCCCTGGCGTCTGCCTCTCTGACTCTGCCACACACACACACACACACACACACACACACGCACACACACACACACACAGAGCGGTCACCCCTCTTTCCCTGCATTACACTCCTACCTAGGACTTGCCACCATCTGACCTACGCTAGGTGGCCTTTCTGTGTGTCTCCCGGGAGAATCTCAGTTCTGCGAGGGCAGGGAACTTTTTCTGGTTTGCTCCCTGTTGCGCACCCGGGGCTAGAGCAAGTCCCGGCACAGAGCAGGAGCCCAGTCAGTATTTATTGGACGAACTGACACGGCATCCGTCTGAAGGGACTGAACACAGAGAAGCAGCGTCAGGCTCGCCGTTGGAAGTGGGACAGGGGGCAGAGCAAGCAGCTTGAGAATGGAGGGGGGCTGAAGGGAGGTGCAGGGGGAGGGGACGCAGGGCAGGCTGGGCGGAGCTGGGCTGGCTCTGAGGTAAGACCAGTTCCCCCACTGACTCTCCAGGAGGAACTCTGGACTGGTGGCCCCAGGGTGCGGGACTGAGCTGTCGAACAGCTCGAATGCGCCAAAGCCAAGGTCCTCGCTGCCCCGTATCTGGCCCGCGAGAATCTGTTATGTTGGTCAAAGTTCATTTTCCCTCCGAGTGAGATGGGCTTTCTGAAGAACTATCCTTACAGCCCCAGTCTCAGTCTCTAGTGTTTATACATTCTTGTGGGGTTCATTACTAGGAAGATTTAGTCCTAACGCTTATTGTAGTTGCTTGGTGTTCTCGTGTTTCTGCCGCCCTGCCCCCCCAGCATGGGTGGGGGTTAAGCAAACAGAGGCCAGACTGAACATTCCACCAGCAGACAAAACCAGTTTGGTCATAAAAACAAAGATTAATTTAGCTTATTTTGCAAGACTGGCTTGACCTGAGTCATTTCTCCCTTATGCCCCTGGAAATCATGAGTGAAACGTCCACTGTTTTCCAACAGTTGATATGAGGTAACCATTAACCAGTTCTGTAAAATTCTAATATTGTAACCACTTGCCGTGAGTCGTGAGCTCACTGTCTCCTCAACCCTTGAGCCCCGTCCTTGTTTTGGTGAAGTGCTCCCTGTTTGGAAAGGGTCTTTCTGGTGTATGCCCAGTAAACTTCTGATCACTGATTCGGTGATTCCCTGCACCTTTGACCATGTTTACCAAAGAATGTTGGGTGGAATTTTGGAATTAGTGCGTGCGCCCCGACCCAATAAACAATTCTTCACTATGACCCTTACTGCTTTTCCGCAGACAGCATAGCAGGGTTCCTCAAAGTTTTTTTTTTTTCTTTAATAATGTTTTATTTATTTACTTATTTATTTACTTGAGAGAGAGCGCGTGCTTGTGCGTGAGTGGGTGGGGGAGGGGCAGAGGGAATGAGAGAATCTCAAGCAGGCTCCGTGCCTGGCCTGGAACCTGACATGGGGCTCGATCTCATGACCCTGAAATCAAGAGTTGGACATTTAACAGACCGAGCCACCCAGGCACTCGTTTCCTTTAAGTTTTTGACCGCAAAACACTTTTTGCTAATCATTTCTCTCAATGTATGTGACATGGAACACGCCTGGGGAAGAGTTCGCTTGGACTGAGTGTGCGGAAGGGCAGTGCGGTCCCGGTAACGGCTGGAGAATGAGCCCGGTGCCCGCACGCTGGAAGCACAGAGATGTGGGATAATTCACTGAAAGGCTGTAAATCAGCCTGCATTTGTCCCCAGGGAAAAAGAGCCTAGAATCCTATGAATGTCTTCTGTCTTATTTCAAAGATGCATTAAGACCGAGAGAAATGCTCTCCTTTAATTAGTGTGAAGGAGATTTTGCTGACTGTGGCCTCCAGGCAGCGACGTCTGAGTGCTGCTTGTCTGGTTTAGAAATCCAGGCCCGTACTCCCTTTATTCAGTTAGGAAAAGTCCACGCACAGATGGCTTGTTTCTTAATTCAAAATACCATCCCTTTCTGTAAATATCATTGGAATTTTTCAAATATACACACAAAAAGAATAGTTTCATGAATGTCCATGTGTGTCTGTCACCCAGGTTCACTGGAGTCAAGTCTGTCAGTGACCCTGCCAGGTTTTCTTGCCTTGGAGGATATGAGACAGGCCCCCTGGTTTTCATTCCCGAGGCCTTAGTGTCGACCCTCCCTTTATTTATAGACGGGCCCTCGTGTTTCACAGCAAACTCTATTTTCAGCTCTTTCTTTCAAAATGCCCTGGAACGGTAATTTCTATCCAGGTGCCCCTGTGTTGCTTCCAGCTATGGGCATTATTTATGACTCCCGTTCTCCCTCAACATTTGCTCTATTTTCCTGAAAGCCCTCCAGGCTTTCCATTTAGAAGACATTAGCTGAGTGTTGGCTCTGACAGGAGAGGGGTTCAGACGCAGGCTGGTTTGCTCTCCGTGGTGCGGGCAGGTCTCAGCAGTGAGGAGGGGCCTCAAGGCCCAGGGCCTGAGCTGAGAGCAGTTTGCTGAGCTCCCGTACGCTCCCCTCGGCAGAAACACCCGGCAGTCCAGTGTTACTGAGCATTCGGCTGTCGTCTGCCCAGCGCATCTCTCGGGGACCCGGCTTTCTCTCTGCACCAGTCCCAGGGCTTCAAAGGGGATTTGAGGCTCGGCCTCCCCTGATGGCCACCCACATGGCCACCCAACTGGACCTCAGGCTCTGCAGAGATCCAGGGGTGGACCCGTGGTTCTAACTGGAATCTGGAATCTCCTGTAAGACTGGATCTCTGGACACCACATGAAAGAGCTCCTTTCTCTTGAATTCCAAGCAAACATGGTTTTAGAGCTGCTGGTGGCCATGTTTCCTGTACCTGCAGAAAGCTCACTACGGTAGATGAGGATTGAGCCGGGCACAGAGGACAGAGTCGAGGCGGGGAGGAAGGGAGCTGTTGACAGTCTCTGAGCCCCGAGCCTGGTCTGGCCTGAGGCAAGGTCACCTAGCCTTCTCAACTTCCAGAGCCAACACATCTTTGTTTTGTTTGCTTAGCAAGCTGGACTCTTGTCACCTGCAGCCCGAATACCCAGAATGATAGAGATGAGAGCTGAGTTCTTAAAGCATGAGGGCATGCGCATGAAAACCAGCTGTGTAATAACGGTAGGATGCTGGGTGGCCCTCACTGTGCTGGGCACTCGGTGAGGGGACAAAGGCTGTGGAGGGCCTGCCGGTGTATGACTCACAGTGGCTCAGAGCTGCCTGCCGTCACTGCTCTGCACACACGTGCAGCAACAAAAACGAAGCCCGATTTCTCTCAAGAATGTCCAGGATGCTTTAACCCACTGAGCCACCCAGGGGCGCCTGGGTCAGTTGGGCTTCTGCTTTTGGCTCGGGTCATGATCCCAGGGTCCTGGGATCAAGCCCTGCACTGGGCTCCCTGCTCAGTGGGGAGCCTGCTTCTCCCTCTGCCTGCTGCTCCCCCTGCTTGTGTGCTCTCTCTGTGTCAAATAAATAAAATCTTAAAAAAAAAAAAAAAAAGAACGTCCTGGATGAAGCCGTAAAACTTAATTTTGTTAAATCTTGATCTTTGAGTGGACATGTTAATCTTCTCTGTGACAAAATGGGAAGTATACAGAAAGCATTTCTACTGTAAACTAAAGGGCGCCGGTGGCTAGGAGAGAGACACGTACGATGGACTTGCAAGCCTGACTAGCCACCAGATCACCGTGGCTATTCCAGCGAGGGGGTCCGGCAGACAGCTTCTCAAGAATGGATTACGTGAGCCTCCCTTGGCAAAGTCTGGCCGTGCTCAGCGCCGTGGCAGTAGCCGGGTACGCAGGCTTGGACCAGACACGGGAACACTAAACAAGCTGCCCTTACTAAGGACAGCGTGACCCTGGCTACCGAGAGTGCAGAACCCTCCCTTCCAGAAAAAAATTGTGATCATTTTCTAGGGCTTACCTAGAATCTTCAGGAAGTGTTATGCTTGATTGAAGGTGATTCTACTTGCCTTTGTAGCGTTCGTTTTACTGTCTTTTAACCTAATCCCAGTGAAACAGCGACATTCACTCGCTGTGCTTCTATCTAAAACATGGACTCAGGTAAAAAAATAAAAGTAGAGAGATACTACTGGTTTTAACCATTTTCAGTCTCTGCTCAGGCACTGTGACAGTGAGGATAGTATATAGACGTATTAATGTGGTGCGTGGCATTTTGAGATTTCCACCCCCCAGTGTATCAGACCCTTGAGTGCAGGTGGAATGGTGCATCTGACTGCTGGTTAAATTACTGACTGATGGAATTAAGGCCCCAAACTGGTAGACTCTGAGCTAATCAAAGTGGAGATTATCTTTGGTGAGCCTGAACTAATCCGGTGAGGTCTTCTTAGAAGAAGAGATTCAAAGGGATAAAGCCTTTCCTGCTGGCTTGAAGAAATGAGCTTCTGTGTTATGGGCCAGGGACTGAGGGCCTCTTCTGGACACGGAGAGCTGCTCCTGGTCAACAGCAAGGAAGAAAACGGATCTCAGATTTACGGCACGAGTTCTGCCAACAACCATCCTCCAGAAAGGACGCAGCCCCATGACCCCTGAGTGTAGCCTGTGGGACGCCGAGCAGAGGAAGAGCCGCTGCGCCCATACTTCTGACGTGCAGGGCTGTGGGCCCTCTGCCACACTTCTAAGACTGTATCCACTGAATGCAAATCAAACAGAAGTCCCAAGAGAACATCAGGAGACTGTTCTCCGTGGGTCTCTGACATTCTGCACATCCACAGATGAGATCCTAACTCTCCTTTCAGGGAGATCTGTTTAGCGAATGGCCTTGCAAGACAGACGGAGTGTCTCCCTGGAGCAAGGGCAGGTTGCTCCCTGCCCAGGAGCATAAAGGTCTTGGGTCCTAAGCTCAAGGTTCTCTGCCTATAATGCAGCGCAAGGAGCACGCAGTGTCTCTCAGCCGCTCGGCGTCCCCTGGCAGGAAATGGTGTTCGGGGAACCTGTCAGAGATGCTGACGGTGGCTCTTGCTGCTGACCCCTGCGCTGGGCCTTGCCTCTGACCCAGGAGACCGTGTCCTCTGCCAGCATCGGTGGGCTCCCGGCAGGCCCCCTCCATAGCTCCTTAGGAGGGTGAAAGCTCAACCCCTTCAAAGCTCTGCCCAGGCCAGGGAGTTAAGTCCTGGGTGAGCAGATGAAGTGTTAGTATTATTAACGGGATAGAAGGGGGTCAGCACCTTCCAGCCCGATGCCTGTTTTTGTATGTTCTGTGAGCTAAGAATGGTGTTTACACCTTAAAGTGGTTGTTACCATTTTAAATTAAAACAGACTGATCTATTTTCCTTGATTTTGCCTGCTGGCCTGCAAAGCCTGAAAGATCCACTCCCTGGGCCTTCGCAGAGGGAGGCTGCTGTCCTGGTACAGGTGTGTGTCCACGTCCTTCATGTCCCGGCGTCTCGGGGCCCCTGGTCTTCTGCTCTGCCATCTCCCTGCCCGCTGGCAAGTGGGCCCCTGAGCGCGAGCGCTGCACGGAGCCGGGATGGATGGCCGTGCGTGCAGGCAGGCGTGCGGTGAGGGGGACCATCTGTCTCTCACAACATCTAAACAGATTCTTCCCAAGTTGCCTACTTTAGGGTGATAAATTCTGGTCACAAAACGTATTTTTTGGCTGCTGCTGGCTATTCTTCAGGAAGGAGTAGTTCAATTTCAAAAGACTTCCCTTCAAAGGAGGAATCCCGTGGGCCAGAAATGGGCCTATGAATATAATGAGTGCTGTTCTAATCTGAGTCTGCCTGCTTAAACCGGTTCTAGCTGCAAGTGCTGGGCTCCGTGACAATTCTTCAGGGCATCCCAAAGCTCTTGCTTTTCCAGAGTATGCTTTGTTTTTTTTTTGTTGTTGTTGTTTTTTTACAACATAACACAGCTCCTTCTCTCCTCCCCAATAGGAAAAAAAAAAAAAAACAAACCCTGCTTAAGATGGAGGCCCCCACATGGTGATGCAGGATTGTTGGTGCCGGCGCCCCAGAGGGCACTGGAGGCACTGTTCGCATTCCAAGAAGCAGTCATTCCTTGGGCCGGAGGACAGCAGCCTCGCCAATTCCTGCACTGTGTTGTTGGGGTAACATCTGCAGGCTTTGGGGCTGGCTCCCTGGCTCAAATCCCAGCCTTGCTCCTTCCTGGCCACGGAGCCTCGTGGGCCACGGGAGCAAGTCACTTGTATGTGCTCCATTGTCTCGTCTGTAATACGTGGGTGGTAAGTCGTGCCCCCTTGCTTGCAAGGCTGGCTGAGAGCGCACGCGTGAAGCCCCTGTAGGGTGACCCAGCACGCAGCGTGGTTATTTCCGAGCGCACGGGATCTGGTTTGCGTTAGGAGAGCAGTTGCAGTAAGGCTGCGAAAACTCCATGCAGTGTTCTCTTCACATCCTTTCCATGTTCATTCAACCGACTTTCTTTTACTGCCTGTGACGTACCAGGCACCAGTCCCTGGAAGACTGATAAGACACACCCTGACCCAAAGACACAAGTTGTCATGGGCAATACAAATTCATTCATTCAGCAAGCCCCATACACGTGGGGCTGACAGTCCCAAGGTGCAGGCTGACATTAGTCAAATCACTACACAGCAGCACCAGTGTAGCAGGGGGGCCTCCCCAGAGGTGTAGGGAGGGGTCAGAGGCCTCTGCAGGGAAGGGAGATCTACGCTAAGAACAGGACGCATAGGAGGACGTCGGGTTCAGATGCTGAGAGGCCCGAGTGTGTGGAGGGCAGATGACAGGCAAGAGGGAGAGGGGCTGGAGAGGTGGTCAGGAGCCAGGGCAGTCAGGAAAGTAGGGTTAAGCAGACAAGGGACAAGATCCTGCTTGTATTTTTTTTTACTTTTTATTAAAAAAAAATTTTTTTTAAAGTAGGTTGCTCGCCCCGCGTAGAGCCCAATGAAGGGCTTGAACTCATGACCCTGAGATCAAGACAAGCTGAGATGGAGTTGGCCGCCCAACCGACTGAGTCCCCCAGGTTCCCCCATTTGTGTTTTTAAATACGTGCTCTGCAGAGATCGGCTGGCAGTGGTGCCCAAGTGGGAGCAGAGGTCCATTTCATGGGTCAGTGTTACCAGGCCAGAGAGGAGGCAGGAGCTGGGATGAAGTGAGTGGATTTGTGCTGTTCCGGGAGGATCTGCTGCTAGATTTGGCTGGATGCTGAGGGTAAGACGGAGGAGACAAAAAACTGCTAGACTTCTGGGTTCGGGCACTGGGTGGTTGGTGCGGCTGTTGGCAGGAATGGGAAAGGCTGGGGAGCGACCTGTCTGGATGTGCAGGGAATTGAGTTCCGCTTCGGCTGAGTTAGCTTTGACATACTGGTTCACCACGTCAGTGGTGATGCCGAGTTCGACACCTGGTCAGGTCTCAAAAGAGGTCCAGGCTGGAGACAGCTGTGGAAGTCACCGCGTATCCTGGACTCTGTGAGGTCACCTGGAGTGTGTGTGAATAGAGGACAGGACCCGCCACAACTTTGTGGTCATGCCAAGAAAAACCAGGAGGGAGCTGGAGGGAAGTGAGAAGGAAGCGTTTCAGGAAGGGAGGGGGCAGCTGTGACCTAGAGCGGACAAGAACAGAAGTGCATGATTGGATGTGGCCACTGGGGGGTCCTGCGTTAGGTTGTGAGAGCAGTCTGCAGGGAGGGGTGAGCCCTGAAGCTTTCCTGGTGGGGCGAGATCCCCATCAGAGACAAGATCATGAAGCCTTGTTGTGAAGCACAGGAGAAGATGGGCAGTGATGTGGAAGGTGTCCCCCTGGGGGACAAACACCGGTTGGTCACCTGAAGACTGGAGAGGTGGGGGCTCTCCACCAGATGTGGGACTGCAGCAGCGCACGGACACAAAAGCTATGTGTGCTTCGTGCACGGTGGTTCCCGGAGTTCAGAGTGGGCTGCAGGCTCTGGAGATGTGCTGTCAGGTCTGGTTTCAATCCCACGGGCTTCCCAGTTACTTGATGCCCCGTTAGAGGCTGAGCCGGATGGCGAGATGATCAGATCTTTTCCGGTTGAATGCTCTGAAAAAATGAAACTTTTCTTTTCTAATTTGCTAAACAGATGATCAATTCAAGGAATGGGAAGGGCAAGTTTGCTTTTCCTCACCCAGAACATAACACCATGGGGAAGGGAGATGGGCAGTTTAACAACAGAGGGCAGGGCCGACTGGTGATACTGCAAAGATGGGGGGAATGGAGTGCACGCGGTAGCCTACCCTGGGTGACACCTGGGCCCTCTGTGGTGACTCGACCGGACTTCAAGCCACGCTGTGCCCCACGTGGGTCGTGGGTTCTTTGGTGATTGAGTGGCATGAACTCCGGTTCGCCCAGAGCCACGCTTTCCCCCCATGAGACGGGCTCAGAGAATGTTCCAGCCCAACATTTCGGTCCGGTAAAATAGAAATCCTTTCACGTCAGTAGTGTTTCACCTGATTGTTCTGGTCAAGATGACCTCTGGACCCCCCCTCCCCGCAGCTGCCTCGCCCCGCCCTGCCCCGCGAACACTCGGGGCGCCCTGGCCCCCTCCTCCCCGCAGCTGCCCTCCCGTCCTGTCCCTCCCTCCGCCGGGAGCGCCGCCCCGCCCCGCCCGGCCGCCCTGGGATAAGGGCCCTCCCCGCGCGGCTCGCCCGCGTTTCTTCCGCCGCCTGCTGCAGGCGCCGGCCAGGGCCAGGGCCAGGGTCAGGGTCTGGGGCGGGGGCGAGCGGGCGTGCAGCGCTTGCTCGCGGAGGCCGGCTCGGCCATGGTGCAGGCCTGGTACATGGACGAGTCCGCCGACGACCCGAGGCTGCCCCACCGCGCCGAGCCCAGCCGCCCGGTCGGCCTGGAGCAGCTGCGCCAGCTTGGGGTTCTTTATTGGAAGGTAGGCAGGGGCAGTCCCCCCATCGGGTCCCCCGTGCTCCCCGCACGCCCCAACTTGCAGCGAGTGGGGACCGCGGACGGGACAGGGCCGGGGGGTGGGGGAGGTGCTGCTCATGCTCAGTAGGGGGGCCGGATGGTCGGCGACGCCCGGGGCATAGCGCACATGCTCAGTAGCGGCGCCGGGAATCGCGACCTGGGAGCGCTGCGCATGCTCAGTAGGGGGGCGGGTGGTCCGCCTCCGGGGCATGCTGCGCTTGCGCGGTTTTAGGCGCTCCGGGCGCCGTGCGCATGCTTATCGTGGTCGGCGGACTGGCGGTCCTGCGCGTGCCCTGCAGTCGGGGGAGGGCGGGAGTCGGGCGCCCCAGGTGGCCTCTGGCCTGGGGTCTTTGGTCTGATGGGGTGCGCCGGGCGCGCTGTTAGTGGACTACACGGGGCGAGAGCGGGGCGGGAGACCTTGAAGACCCTCCCCAGGACCCCTGTGCGGTGTCCTGTGTGGTGCACCGGCTTCCCCCGCAGGCGGCAGTTGCGCGCAGGGGTGCGGGGTGGAGGGTCTCCTCGCGGTGAACCGCCCTCACCACACGCGGGCTTCAGGGCCCCCGCTGCCCGAGCCCGCTGTGATGTCTGCTCCCAGGGCGCGTGCTCCACCTCGGGCCAGAGTGGAATGAACCCCGGGTTGCCTGGACCCACGCTTCTCCCCCGTGACACCGGCTCAGAGAATGTTCCAGCCCAACAGCTCTTTAGACCTCATCTGGTCCCTCTTAGAGGAGAAGCGAGCCAGTCTTCATGGTGCCTCTGGTTGAGCAGTGCTAACTTTGTTGTTGTTTTTAANTTTTTTTTTTTTTTTAAAAACCCCCCCCCCCCCCCCCCGTATTTTTAAGTGATCTCTACAGCCAGCTTGCGGCTTGAACTCAGCGCAGGCTCTACCGACTGAACCAGCCGGGCGCCCCTGGTAGTGCGAACTTTCGAGATCAAACTGCCTCGGGCGCCCGGGCGGCTCAGTCGGTTAAGCGTGGGCCTTGGGCTCAGGTCATGATCTCAGGTTGATCTCAGGGCCCTAGAATCCAGCCAAGGTTGGGCTCCTTGCTCAGCGGGGAGTCTGCTTCTCTCTCTCCCCCGCTGCCCCTGCTTGTGCTCTCTCTCTCTCTTTCAAATAAATACAGCTTAGAAAGCTGCCAGTTATTTCACCAGCAAAAATGGGTTTATTTAGTAATAGCAGAGAATTGCAATCCAGTATACGCAAACCACAGCAAAAACTATAGGCAAGTTCCCCTAATAAATGAAAATAAACAATCTTTTATTAAAAAGGGGGTGGAGTTGAGGGGGCTGATATAACAAGTCCGCTGGAGCAGTGGCTTCTCGTTAGCTGGGCTGCGCTGGGCGCAGGAAACCTTCCTTGCAGGTGTGAAGGGGCGTCCACCTGCCAGGTGAGGCTTTTCCCGCTGGTCTGCAGCTGATGCTGGGTGTAAGGGCTCCCCCTGCTGGCCTCCTGGCTCTTGTAAACAGGGTTCCTTTCCTTCACGGTGGGCGGTAATGAAGCCCCGCTAGCCTCCTTGCCATTAAAAGGACTTCTCTACTAAACTAACATTGGGGCCTATGTTAATTTTTACAGATTATTTATCTTTTTCCCAGGCTAAGGTTTAACACTTAACGTACTGGAAAGTACCATCTTTGAGGCAATCAGATGGTATATAATGTCTATTATGAGAGGGAAATAAATTTTGTTTTATCATAAAATCAATTTATCTGCAATCTAACCAGTCAGAAGAGTCAAGTTACTGCCCTTTGGGGGTTTCATTGTGCTTTTTCAGAGGAAGAATGAGATATTGATCAACTTGTGAATGTATCCAAAGGATAAAATACCATGTTTTAAAAGGCATCTTTTAGTTATTCTGCGGGGTCAGACCCAGTTCCTCCTACCTTCTAGTTCTGCCCTGGATAAGTCAAAGGGCTGTCAGAATTAAATTATGTTTAGGGATGTCCGGCTGGCCCAGTCCGTGGAGCGTCCAACTCTTGATCTCAGGGTCATGAGTTCAAGCCCCATGTTGGGCATGGAGTATACTTAAAAAAAATAAGTAAATAATGTTTACTCTGTGGTTTTCGTGTCCTGTGTGTTTTTATATACTTCCTTCGTAATAACTGTTCTTGATCAGTGGGAACAAATGGAGCAGTTTTGCACATCTGCTGTCAGTGACACAACAGAGTGATGGAGATTGGCCTAGTGTGGAGCAGTGCTGTGCATATCCTGAGGTGGATTTGATAGTTTTGGGAGTCATCTTTGTAGAAATTAATGTATTGATGACCAGTACTTTAAGATATTCTGGAGTTTGCCGTTCAGTAGTTATGATAAAATGTGCATTTAAGGGACGCCTGGGTGGCTGTGTTGGTTAAGCGTCTGCCTTCGGCTTGGGTCATGATTCCAGGGCTCTGGGGTTGAATTCCCAGCAGGCTCCCTGAGCAGGGAGCCCGCTTCTCCCCCTGCCTGCTCTTCCCCCTGCTTGTGCTCTCTCTCCCATAAATAAAAAGTTTTTAAAAATGGGCATTTTATTGCAGCATAACGCAAGGTATGCTAAATTCATCGCCAATAGTTTGACGTAGGAGTGCAGATTAACTCTGGCTGGGGTTCTAGGGGAGTGCTTCATGACAAACATGTTAGAATGGGACTTTGAAAAATAGATAGGGTTGTGATACATGAAAATGATGGAGATTTCTAGGTGTAGGAAGCTGTCAGGAGCAATGGTGTGGGGATGTGAAGCATCTTTTGGAGAGTAGGAAATAATCCTATTTGGTTTAGAATGTAGATTAAAAAAAAAACAGATGATAGGGACAGAGTAGAAAAGGCAACTGGGCCACTTGATGGAAGGCCTCTCATCCCAGTGTAATGAACTTGGGTTTTATCTGTAGGCATCAGTCATTTCAGCCCAGGGAAACAGCTGACCAAAGGAATGTCATAGGGAGATCGGTTAGACCTGCAGGGGATTGGTGCTGGAGGAACAGGACTGGGGTGGAGGTGGGGTTAGTGACCTTGGACAGTCTTGGCCATGGGTGTTTCACCTGGGCTTCTGTCAGTGGGACTGGAATGGGGGTGTAGAATCCCCCCGGAAGAACTGCCGGGGAGAAGGGAGGCAGGAAGTAAGTACAGCTGCACTCAGTAGCTGTAACGGAGAATGGGGAAACCCTCCAGGTAAGTAGGGAAAGGAGGGGAAGGAAGGTCAGTTTGCACTTGACAGTGGACTGGATGATATATTTGGAGTGTAATCATATTGGAGACGCAGAAAGAACATTTCTTTGTTTCCTTGCATTAATGTGACCTCCTTTTTGTTGTTGTTTAAACTCTAATAGTTGGATGCGGACAAATATGAGAATGATCCAGAATTAGAAAAGATCCGAAAAGAGAGAAACTATTCCTGGATGGACATAATAACCATATGCAAGGATAAACTACCAAATTATGAAGAAAAGGTAAGGTAACTCTAAATTCTTTGAAGAGGGGAATCGTTATATTCACTCCTATTAAGTATAAGCTTCTCTTTGTTGTTTCTTCTTTCCTTTTTTTTAAAGATTGATTATTTATTTGAGAGAGCACGCGAGTGGGGAGGGAGGGGCAGAAGGCAAGGAAGAGAGAGTCCCAAGCAGACTCCCTACTGAGCAGGAAGTCAGACATGCGGCTTGATCTCCCAACCCTGAGATCACAACCTGAGCTGAAATCAGGAGTTGGATGCTCAACGGACTGAGCCATCCTTCTTCTAATTTCTTAACGTGGTTGCTGAGGTCACTGACTTGCAGCCTTCTTTTTTAACATAGGTGTTTAGTGCTGTGGATTTCCCCTAAGTCCTGCTTTAGTGGCATCACACAAATTTCGAATGATTTTCATTTTCATTCAGTTCAGAATACTTCCAGATTAATTTCCTTTTTCATTTCTTTGACCTATGTGGGTTTTTTGTATGTGTTAGTTTCCAATTATATGGGGACTTTTCCAGAGACTTTTCTTTTATTGTCTTCCAATTTAATCCCCCTGTAATCAGAGAGAGATTTTGTAAGACTTGAGTCCTTGTAAATATATTGAGCTTTTTATGGGCAGAACATAGTTTATCTTAGTGAATGCACCATGTGAGCTTGAAAAGAACGTGTATTCCGTTGCTGGTTGACTCATTCTACGAATGTTGATTGGTGGTGCTATTCCACAGCTATTCCTTTCTGATTTTCTGCTCGCTGAACTTGTTTATGGGTGGGTGGTGTTGAAATCTCCAGCTAAAATAGTTGATTTATGTGTTCTCATTCTGTTAGTTTTTGCCTTGGGTATTTTGATATCTGTTGTTAGGCGCATACATGTTCAAGATTGTCCTGTCCTCTTAGAGATTTGACCATTTTGTCATTACATGATATCCATCTTTATCCCTGATGATTTTCCTTGTTCTGAAGTCTGCACTGTCAGAAATTAATATAGCTCCCTGAGCTTTCTTTCGATTACTGTTAACATGGTGTATCTTTCTCCAGAAGTTTGCTTTTAACCTATTTGTGTCTTTATTTTAAAGTGGGTTTCTTGGAGTGCTTAGGTGGCTCAGTCGGTTGAGCATCTGCCTTCGGCTCAGGTCATGATCCCAGGGTTCTGGGATCGAATTTCCCATTGGGCTCCCTGCTCAGTGGGGGGCCTGCCTCTCCCTTTTCCTGCTGCTCGCCCTGCTTATGCTCTCTTTCTTTCTGTCAAATAAATAAATAAGATCTCTAAATTCTGGCTCCAGCACTTACTTGCTAGGTAACCTTGGGCTTCAGTTTCCTTAATGTGTGTGACGTCCCTGTCTGGTTCTCATGCTTGCTTTGTCTCTAGAGATGGATTTTTCCTTAACTTTTAGCATGGCCTGTTATTTTTGGTTAAAGCCAGAGTGTAGTGTCTGTTAAGAGGAACTAAGGCAAGTCGGCCTTTGGTGTGAGGGTTTGTGTTATCTGGGTGGGACTTCCGTTTGTTGTTGCTGGTGCCGGGTTTGGTTTCTTCTAGTTTTCTTGTTTTTCTTCTCCCTGGGGTCTTTGTTTCTCCAAGCACTCTTCCTCATATAGATTCTGTGTCTTATGGCTCTTCCAAAGCTTTAAATTTTCCTTAATAGCTTCACTGTTACTCTTCTGGACCCCTGTCGTGTGGTCACCTGTGGGCGGGAGAAGTGCCCTGTGATCTTACAATGCAGTCTAGTCTTTAGTGGGCTTGGTTCTTCTGTTGTGGCCTTTTCTTTCTCCCTTTAGGCTGGAGGGGGCTGGAGGGGGCCTTCGTGCAAGTCAGATAAGGCTCTGGTACAGTTGGTTCCCTGGGAGTACTGGCCTTTGGTGTGCAGGGTGTTCTGGGAGTACTTAAAAATGGCTCCTTTTCCCCTCCCGTTGCCTGCAACGTGAAAGGATATTTCTGGGATCTTCATCATGTGAACCTGGTGGGGTTTCTAGCTGTAAAAGGGACAGAACTGTGGGGCTCCCCTTAATACTGGGCTCCCAGGAGTTTTTCACTTTCAAGCTGGTGCATACTCAGCCTGCCACAGTTTGCCAGGATGACCGGTTGCGTGTTGTACCAGTTTACCCGCTCCAGGGGGCTCCGTCCTCTGTCTCAGAGCTCAGGGTGGCATTTATCCTGTGACCTCAGTGCTCTGATGGATCTAGGGAAGGTCACCAAGGTCTCCCTCTGCCCAAACTGTTCTTCCATAAGCTTGGATGTCTTCTGCGTGTGTTTCCGAGAAGGGAAACAGGCAGGTGTACCAACAAATTGAAGTAAGCACCAAAGCAGCGCGAGAGCACGGACGCTGTAAACATTCACGCGTGGTGTGATTGCTGTCAGCTTATTCCTGCCAGTCAGAGCACAGGTGTTGCAGTACCTTACAGGATGGGGTCATTTCTCACCAAGTGCCCTAACGAGTCATGAGTTCTCTCGGATTCAAACGATGTGCTTTGCCATGAATTTTAGATTACCCATCTTAGCAGTGCTTTTGTCTTTTGTCTTTTTTTTAATTTTTTATTTTTTTAGCGAGTGGGAGGGGCAAAGGGAAAAGGAGAGAGAGACTCTCAAGCGGGCTCCACAGTCAGCGCAGAGCCCTATGTGGGGCTCGATCTCACAACCCAGGATCATGACCTGAGCCGAAATCAAGGGCATTTGGGGCACCTGGGTGGTGCAGTCATTAAGTGTCTGCCTTCGGCTCAGGGCATGATCCTGGCGTTCTAGGTTCAAGCCCCACATCGGGCTTTTCCGCTGGGAGCCTGCTTCTTCCTCTCCCACTCCCCCTGCTTGTGTTCCCTCTCTCGCTGGCTGTCTCTCTCTCTGTCGAAAAAATAAATAAAATCTTAAAAAAAAAAAAAAAAAGAAAGAAAAAGAAAAAAGAACTCAAGGACGTTGAACTGACTGAGCCACCCAGGCGCCCCGGCAGTGCTTTGTCTTATTACATCGAAGGGGCTCGTGTGCTGTTAACGTTAGTAATTGTACTCTCTCCATCGTCCTAGTCCTCCAGAATAGCTTCTCTCCTGGAAGAAAACTTCCTTGCTGATCCAGGCTTCTTTCTCTTGTTTCTCTGCAACAGACCTTCACTATCTAATTATGTTGTTTGTGTTAGGTGTCCTCGTGATCGGATTCAAGGGATGCGTTTTGGGCAGGAATCCTGCACAGAAGGTGTTGTGTCTGCTCGGTGCATCCCGCTGGGAGGCCTGTGTGTCAGAGGGCCTTCCTGGCTGATAGGAAACTTGGTTACGTTTGCGTTGTCAGGTTTTTCATTGTGAAGTTACCACTTCCCCCTCATAACTAAGAAGAAATTTGTGGAGAGTTACTTTGAGTCTGCAAACACCCTGTTTCTTCTCAAGCTTTCCCTCTGTGTTTGCAGTGAGTCTGGACGGTTCCTGCCTGAATCTGTCACCACTGTCAGGGTGGTAAAGATGGTGACCTTCTGGCTATCATCTAGTATTGAGTTGACCTCCCTCTGTGAGGAGAGGCTGCCCGTTCCCGTCTGTGGACACCAGTGTGGGCTCATAGATTCTTCCTTGAATCATGGCGGGCATGGATTACAGGCCAGCGAGTAATTTTGAGGTTCGGATTGCCCCAGACAGAGCAAGTAGGAGCCTAACCGGTTCCTGTCCTCTTGCCAGATCCCCACCATTGTCCTGAGCACCTTTGTCCTTGCGGGTCCACGTGTGCCAGGCGCCTCCGCGTGCCCTGTCCTGGCCCTGGAATCGGCCACTCTTCCTGGTACCTGTCACTGGTACTTGGAAACCCTGACAGGAGTCCTTGTTGCTCCTGGGGGCCGTTGCCCCAGGTCCTTTCAGGCGACGGGGCTGTGAATTCCGTGTGTGAGAGAGAAATCGGTTTGAGCTGATGCCCCTCATTCCAGTCAACTCCACAGGACTTTCTCTCGCCCTCCCCCATTCAGTGCGTGCCCCTCTCTCATCCCACTGAGGACCCCGGCCCCTGGGCCGTCTGCATACTTACTCCTTTTCCTCGCTACACGCTCAGTGCTTTCAGCCTGGCTCCTCCGCCCGCCCATCGCAGACGGCAGCCCTTGAGAGGGGCGGGAGCCCATGTGCAGGTCCCTCTCTCAGACTGAGGACGGAGTTGAAGTGACACGGTCACAAGTTACTCAGGTCAGTGCGGTGTAGGTTTTCCATCCCACGCTCATCTTCCCTCATTTAGGATCACAGAAACACAACAAAGTTCTAGAATCTCACGGCGCCAGAAGGGCCATCCCCTCCCCCATCTTCGTTCCCATGGTCCACTGTCGACAGCGGTTGTGTTAGCATCCGGCTGTGACAGTGCTCGTAGACGTCGTTGACTGCGGCTCTCTGGCGCTGGGCGTCTGAGTTCTTTCCCGTATTTCACACTCCAGCAGAGAGGACTCTGTGCGCTCGGAGGCGTAGCTGCAGGGTCCGTTCGGGGAAGGGGATTGCTGGGCGTGCGAGTCAGTGCACCTGCAGTTGGCCGGATCGCTCCCCCCTCGGGCCGTGACGCCTGCGTCACCACAGCCTCCAGCATTCAGGACAGGTGTTAATGTGCTCTGCTCTTATTGTTAGTGGCCACTTTCCACATGTTTAATGGATTTTCCAGAAATGTGTAAACATGTAAGGAAAGCTTCAAGCACGCCTGCGTGGGGGACAGAGAGCTGGGGAGATGCTAACAGTGCGAGTAGAGACAGTTCGATGATGTCGTCTTGGTGTGGGTACAGGGGTATTTACCGTAAAATTCTTTCATCTGTTCTCCGGATTGGAGTATTTTTATCGATTTTAGGGGGGTAAGGACTTTTTGGAAGACGAAAGATTTAAACAAATGGAAATTGTGGAAATGGTGACTGCCTTTCTCAGATGTACACGGGGCTTCTGACCTTCTGGTGTGATCTTTGTGACGAGTCTGAGGCGCATGATGACTGCACGTGCGGGTGAGGCCCGTGACGACTGAGACAGCCGCGTGCACGCACGTGTGAGGCCCATCGCATGTGTGAGGCCCCTGACGACCGTGCGTCTGTGTGAGGCCCGTGACGACCGCATGCACACGTGTGAGGCCCGCGACCACTGCACGCATGCATGTGAGCCCGCGACCACTGCATGCACGCATGTGTGAGGCCCGTGACGACCGCGTGCACACGTGTGAGGCCCGCGACCACTGCATGCACGCATGTATGAGGCCCGTGATGACCGCGTGCACACGTGTGAGGCCCGCGACCACTGCACGCACACATGTGTGAGGCCCGTGACGACCGCGTGCACACGTGTGAGGCCCGCGACCACTGCACGCACGCATGTGTGAGGCCCATGACGACCCCGCGCGCGTGTGAGGCCCGTGAGACTGCCCTGCGCGGTAGGAAGGGAGCAGGAGTCCGGACGTGCATGGGTGTCTTGACTGCGCAGCGAGGCTGCGTGGCGGTGGGCAGCTGCCCAGCCCGTCTGGGCCCTGCTCCCTCGAGTGTCACGGGGAGGACCGGTGGGCCCCGAGTGTTCGGCCGGGAGGACCGAGAAGGTTGCCAGACACGGAAGTGGATGTAAGGGCCCGCTCGCGTGCGCTGCTGTTCTGAAGTTGCTCGAGCGCCCGCGTCCCGTCCCTGGTCGTCGGGTCTCCGGTGGGCCGGAGAGAACCCCGCCCTCGGTGCCGGCCTCGGGGCTCGGGGCTCAGGCGGCTCTGGGCCAGGCGCTCGTGTGGGTGCGCCTGCGACATCCTGTCCCCGCTCCCCAGATTAAGATGTTCTACGAGGAGCACTTGCACCTGGATGACGAGATCCGCTACGTCCTGGACGGCAGCGGCTACTTCGACGTGCGGGATAAGGACGACAAGTGGATCCGCATCTTCATGGAGAAGGGGGACATGATAACTCTCCCCGCGGGGATCTATCACCGCTTCACGCTGGACGAGAAGGTAGCACGGGCGTGTGTCACTCGTACGCGGCCTGTGCACGGAGCCGGGGTCGGGGCGCCCCCATGGCTGTGCCCCCCGCGGGAGCCCTTGTTTCCAGCCGCCGCCGGCCCCTCCCCGGCTGGGCCGACCCGATAGCGGCGAGCGCGTTTGTCCGCACTCCTGCTGCTGCGGGTGGTGTGGGTCCCGAGCCTCGAGCCTCGTGCCCACGCCGCTGGCACGCGTGTGAGCTCATGAGAGCGTAAAGCCCTGAAAGCGAGAACGAGTTCAAGTCTGCGCGTTGGCCGCGCTGTCCGGCTGGGTCTTCAGCGCCTGAGGGCTCTGCCGCGTCGAGGCCGCACCGCGGCTCGGTGCGGTCTGTGTAGACGGCGGGTTGCAGAGTGGGGTTCAGCCCCGCACCCCCGCAAAGGGGCTTTGCTGTGTGAGCTCGAGGGCTTGTGGCCCCGGCGGGGGACTGCAGCGGTCTCTGCAGGCCGCGTGCGGCTGAATGTGCGGGGGAGTGTGCGGGGAGCGTGCGGCTGAATGTGTGAATGTGTGGAGGAGCGTGCGGCTGAGTGTGCGGGGGAGCGTGCGGCTGAATGTGTGAATGTGCGGGGGGAGCCTGCGGCGGAGCGTGTGGCTGAGTGTGTGGCAGAGCGTGCGGGGGAGTGTGCGGGGGAACGTGCGGCTGAATGTGTGAATTTGCAGGGGAGCGTGCGGGGGAGTGTGCGGCTGAGTGTGTGAATGTGCAGCTGAGAGTGCGGCGGAGCGTGCAGCGGAGCATGCGGGGGAGCGTGCGGCTGAATGTGCGGGGGAGCGTGCGGCGGAGCGCACAGCCCGTGCTCATCTCCGAAGCCCGCTTCACGTCCCCGCGTGTCTGTGTTCCAGAACTACGTGAAGGCCATGCGGCTGTTTGTGGGCGACCCCGTGTGGACGGCGTACAACAGGCCGGCCGACCACTTCGAGGCCCGGGGGCAGTACGTGCGGTTCTTGGCGCAGACAGCGTAGCGGCATCGGGGTCCGCTCACGCTTCGCCCTCGCGAACGCCCGGATCACAGCAGAGACCCGTCCTTCCTCCTTCTCTCCGTTGTAGACGTGGGGCTGGGTGAGCTTTCCTTGGCAAGATAATGGGATCGGTGTGCTTAACGAAAGGAGCTTTGTTATAAAAGTGATTTTTCCGTGGAAGCAACTCTGGGACTGTGGACAGACCACGTTCATCTCACCTAATTCAAGGTCAGCCCGAATGGGAGTCCCGTCTGGAGTGTTGAAGTGCCAGCCTGCTCCCTCCGACCTGGTTCCTCGACTGTGAGCAGTTGTCTGCCCTGCAGTGCCTGTCTCGTAAGCAGGTGTCACGGGGGACGACAGGACCAACAGGACCGGCCGGAAAGAAGACGACACTTTTCTCCTAAAACTGGGTGGGAAGTGCTGTCGGGGGCAGGCTCTCCCCTTACTGGGGGGGGGGTACTCAGAGTTGCTTATGCCAGTTCCTTGTTCAAAATAAAGTAGCTGCCTTAATTTCATACTCTTGCCTTGCAGTCCTTATGCAGGTATATACGGTTCATTAAAATCACTCTGTTTAGATGTCATGGTCGTGGTCGTTCGTACGTGTATGTAAAGAATTTATATTTTACCTGCATTAGCATTTGTTCACTGAAATTTCTAGGTTGATGTCCCTGTTAACTCTTTGACAACCAAGTTTTTGATTTTGTTACAGGAAAACTAGTACATTATGTATTTCCTCAACAATTCCGAGATACAATTTTCCCTAATTTATTACAATAATAGGAAAACCCCAAATCTTCATGTTTTGAAAGGAAGACTGTTTTAAGGATTTTTTAAACTGGATTAAAAATCTTTGTGTTAAAATTCCACGTGGGTCTTGGGAACGTGTGTCCACAGCACAGAGGAAGCTCTAGTCTTAGATGGTAGGTAAACTGAGTTTAGGAGCAGAATGTGTGCGGGCAGCACGAGGACGGGAAGGGGCGGCCCGGGCTGCGTCCGCCCCTGATGGGGAACGGGGGAGGCTCCTCCCGGGGCGGCAGTCCCGCGTGGTTGCGTCGCTCGTCCAAGGTGAATGTCGGAGAGGAAGGATCCTTCGTGAAGGCACCAGCCTTGGCTCTGAGACCAGAATCTTCCCAGGGTGCACAAAGGATGGTCCTCCCAGTGGAGCGGCTCTTGCTCGGCCATCTTCACGCTGGTGTGGTGGTCACTTCAGAGAGAGACGCCTGCTTGCTGAACAAGGTCGATCTCCACGGGTGTTACTTCGCAAATGTGTCCTAAATTGTTATTTTTTAAAGACTTATTTGAGAGAGGCAGCCTGGTGGGGGGTAGAGGGAGGGAGAATCTCAGGCAGGCTCCCCATTAAGCGCGTGAGCTGGATGCGGGGCTCGATCTCATGACCCTGGGATCATGACCTGAGCTGAAACCAAGAGTCAGTCACTCAACTGGCCGCACCCCCCAGGCACCCCAAATGTGTCTTCCTTTTCAAGGTGCGGAGCACTTACTGCCGTGCTGTTACGTGGCTGGGACACGGATCTGTCGAACCCTGTGGAAACACGCTCACGTGTAGCCTCCCACGGGCTCATGTGCTGGTGCCGTGAAGAAAGCTCTCGTGTTCCTTAGGCCTCCGTAGGCTCTGGCCACTGCGAGCAGGGCCAGCGAGGTCTCGGGCCCTGGCGTGGGGCTCCCGATGACGAGGCGGGCATGAATAATCCAGGTGCTTGTCAGCCTCGAGTCCAGATCCGGATTTGTCCTTCAGCCCCAAAATCCTCTCCCTGTTCGGAATCTGGCCCATACGGCTCCCGAGCGCCTGCGGCGTTTCACCGCCTGGTTGTCCTTGTCCACGGTTCCTGAGTGAGGGGTCCTCTCCTCCCTCTGGTCTTCATGCCCCTCCTGCCACCTTCTCGGTTCCCATCCTTGCGGGGACGAAGGAAAAGCCGGGCCGGGGTGGGGGGCGCCTCCGAGAAGCCAGGGGCCTTGGTGAGTGTTACTAATTAGACCAGGCAGAGGGGCCCTGGGTGGCTCAGTCGGTGACGCGTTGGCCTTCAGCTCACGTTAAAGGAGCCTGCCTCCCTGGGGTTTAAAATATCTCCTCATAAAGCTGGCATAGTGGCTTCTGGTCCATCTAGGGAGAGAAGAGACCCTTCGGGACAGTGCGCTGCCTTGGCCACTGGGCCCTGTGCCTCCCAAGCCCATAGGCCCATGGCAGGGTCCAGGGCAGGCAGCTCCTTTAGTTTCCAGAAGGAGCCAGATCAGGATTACACGCAGGCTTTGGAGGCTGCAGGTCCCGAGCGGAACCGATGGCCCCTGGTACCCACCGTGTTCTGTGCATCTCAGGAGCCGTCTGGACTCGAGGGCAAGCTTCTGCAGCGTCTGGTCGGCCGACGGAGCAGAACACCACAGGCTGGGGGTTACCACCCTACCTCGGTTTCCCGCAGTTCTGGAGGCTGGCCGTCTGAGCTCAGGGTTCTTGCAGGGGGCTGCCTGCTCGCATGTCCTCTCATGGTGGAGGGGGGAGATGGCTCTGGAACGGCCCTTCTCCACGGACACTAATCCCATTGCGGGCCCTGCCTCCTAATGCCATTCCCTGGGATTCAGGCCTTCACCAGGTAAGTTTGGGGGGCATACGTTCAGCTCACCGCACATGGGCAGCAGAAGCTGAAAATCTTCCCTTTGGAAATTTGGAATGTAAGATCTTTCTGTTGGTGAGAACACCGGCCTCCACCTCCAGGCTGTCCACCAGGCCTCCATGAACAAGAGAGCTTCCACCTGGCTGCTGGAGAGGGTGATTCATGCTCTTAATTAGAAACCGGAGCAGTGTCGTTTGACTTGACAGGCATGAGCCCTTAATCTTGCTGACAAAATTGAGGGGAAAAGCTCCAGTTTGAAAAATGTCTAAGTGGTTGTGTATGTGTGTGTGTGTGCACATGCATGCCTGCACCCAGCCCAGGACAAGGATGCTGGAAACTTCCCAGCTGTCTGTCCTGCCCGTCTGTTTGGCTGGCCCCTGAGGACGGAAAGGTGGCCTGTGGGGGGGTGGAGCTGTGTCAGGGGGCTGGGGGGGGACAGGGTGCACTGGGGGGCGAGGAGGGGTCCCCAGAGCACCTGCGCTCGTCGGCCCGCAGCCAGGCCTTGCTTAGTTGGAAAGAAGCCGGGCCGGCGTCTGGGAATAGGAAATTCTCTGGATCTCCGTGCATTGCTCTCAGTTCTCTGCCTTGGGAGGTGATTTTTCAAAGCATCTTCTTGAAGGCAGTGGGGCCAGGGCTCTGGAAGCGGCCCAGGCCGAGGACGACGCCCCAGGCCAGTGGGTCGGGGGCCGGCTTGTGGCTGCAGCTGGGTCCTGGGGCCTGTGTGCACAGCGACCTCGCTCAGGGATGTTGGTCCTGCTTCTTCTCCAAGAAGCCCTCCACCAAGACCCCTGTCTTTCCTCCTCCTTTGTCATTATAGTTTAATGGCTTCTCCACGTTCAACATGCTTGTATTTATCTTACACGAATTGTTCCCCCAAAGCCCCGGGTGTTCTGAAGCCCGAGTGGAACCTAATACGTGGTACAGCAGCCTGGCAACGGACAAATCAATGAGATCCATGTGAGTGGCTTCCGTGCCTGAGGATTTTCCGGCTGTGCATGGTTAATTACTCCTGGTGGCTGTGGTGAGACAGGCCGCTGGTGACGCCTGACGCTAGACATGGCCCTTGCAGGACACAGCGGGGGAGCCCAAGGACGCAGGAGGGCCGCGGCAGAGTCTGGGACGGAGGTGCACCCTCCGGGGTCCTGTCCGGCGCCTGGGGCCACGCCTTCCAGCCGTGGCCACACATCCTGGCCTCGGTGCTGGGGCTCGGAGCGCCCGGGGCCTCCCCGCGCTCACAGCCCCCCAGGATCCGACGAGAGGTGCCTCTATCCACACACACAGTTCCCGGGGCGCAGAGGAGAGAAAGGGAGGCCTGCTTGGACCACCGGTGGTGGGCGTCCCATTGAGGCGAGAGTGCAGGTGCCGGACCCTTCCTCGAGGCCACGGCTCCGGTTCTGCTCCCCGCACAGCCGTGAGGCCCTGGGAAGGTTCCTCAGATTCCCTGTGCCTCAGGTTTGTCTTCTGTCGAGGGAGTAGGGCTGAGGGGAGGGTCCCCGAGGAGCTGGGGACGCGGTAGGTGTGACCGGTTGTTGTCAAGTATCGAGCACGCCCGCCTCCATCCGCGCACGCGCGACCCTGGGCAGGTGTCATGTGTGCAGCAGTGATCAGCACAAATTCACGTCAGCCGGGAACCCAGCACGGACCGTGTTTGGAAATAGGGTCCTCGCGGCTGCGGTCAGGTAAGGCCTCAATGAGATCCTCCTGGGCGAGGGCGGGCCCCGGCTCCAGGACTGGTGACCCCACGAGACGCAGAGAGGCCCAGGCCGGAGGCGGGCGAAGGTGGAGGTCGCGGTCACAGCGCCCCCCCACCCGCACGCTGGAAGAGGAGAGAGCCAGGGGCTCCCCTAGAGCCTCCGAAGGAATGGGCTGCAGACACCTGACCCCCGAACCGTGAGAGGACAGACCAGGGTTGTCTTCAGTCCCCCCGACTGGTGATTTTCCGCGGCAGCTTTAGGAAACCCGCACGGTCTTGTTCCCCGTTTTCCCACGAGACTCGTGAAGGCCAGCAAGGTCACCCGCAGGGGGAAGGTAGGGGTGGTGGGGGAGGTCGTGGGGGGCCACGGTGGAAGCAGGCGGCCGAGGGCAGGCCACGTGCAGGGGGACCCAGCCCCACACCCGGGGTAGGGGTGGCTCTGGCGGGAATTCTCTGAGGCTGAGTCTGCCTCCCTCTGCCACTTCCAGCTGTCTTGGGGTCCTGTGGGCGGTGCCCCCATCTCTGACCTCAGACCAGGACCTTCCCTTGTGGCTCTGCCCTGGGCATCACTCTGGCTGTGGGCCCTTTGGCACCTGCCACATGGGTGGGCCTGGTCCTGTCCTTTCTGATGTGGCTTTCACATAAGGTTCCCAAGTGTGACTGGAGCCTGTCAGGGGTGGCCGTTAGGGCATGTGGGGGCCCCCAGGTGCTCCTCAGCCCTGTCAGCCGTCCTCCCCGCTGTCCTCTCCCACCTCCTGTTCCCAGCGCTGCCCCAGTTTCGGCGGGGGGTGGGGTGGGAGGGGGAGAAGTCTCGGGGAGAAAGGCTGGCTCCTTGGATAACAGCGTCTGACCCTGCACAGCGCTCCCTGCCAAGTGACCCCCCAAGTGGGTCCTGGAGAAGATTCGATCCGTTCCTAGAAAGACCTGTACTAACACTGCTTCGTGCCGCTCCTGTGCGGGGCCATCCTGTTCGAAGGTTGCTGCAACACCTTGTCTCCGCATCTGACGTGAGGCCCCGGCCTCAGGTTCAGAGGGTCACTGGGGCCACCGGAATGCTGGGCAGTAGGGCCTCGCAGCCACGGGAGGAGTGAGCGTCCCGTCCTGTCCCGCGCTTTGGCCTGGGACCAGCCCGGCTGGGGTCCCACCTCTGGAGGGTCAGCGTGGGCCCTCCTCCCACAGGACGGCAGTGGACCGGGAGGAGACGCACCCCCCCAATCCCCCAGGAGGAGGAAGACCCCCTTTCCTGGGCTAGCAGGGACCCAGGAAAGGGTGGGGGACAGCTCCCCCCATAAGGGCGGAGGAGGCGATGGCTTCCCACCCCAGGAACGCCCTCTGTGAGCTTGCAGGTCTCACCTGGCCGCTGGCTCGTGCACCATGACCGGGCGGGGGACCTGGCTCTGCCCCGTGCCACGCTCAGGTGACCAGCCGTCTTCATCAAGGACCCTCCAGCGTGCGGGTGTGTCCTCCAGCCTCTGCGCCATCCTCCCGGCCTGCGTCATCCCCCCCGCCCCCGCCACGGGTTCCCTAATGGTGCCCTTCCCGTCCCTTCCTGTTGAGTTTCTTCGATTGCTTCTCCACTGTCCGCACGTGGTCTGATGGGAGCCACGTGTGTTGCTTCAAGCAGCCACGGAAAGTTGAAAGCAGGGATGGTCTTAGATGAGGTCTCTCGTCTAGTGTGGCCTCGTGCTTTAGCAGGTGATCCATATGAAGGCTGCTAACCAGTCTTTGTTTACCAAGTACGTCATGAAGTCTTCAGGGTAAGTGCTTGGTGGGGGGCCGTGGTGGGGTGTGGAGCCTGAGGCCCCGGGTCTGGCCTGTGCTGAGTGGGGCCAGTGGGGTCGGGCTGGTCTTGGCTCTTGGTGCCACTGTCACAGGGGGGTGACATCACCTGCCTCCGGGGGTGCGTGGGGTGGCTCTATCATTTCATGGGGCGCCCGGCCACAGAAGCTGCCGTCAGTCCGGTGCTGCTTAGCCACAGCCGCTCACGGGATGGAGGACCCTCTCCTCCAGTTGGCGGCTGGAGAACTGGGGGTTACAGGCCCCTCTGCACTGGTGGGGCCTGGGTCTCAAGGGCCTCATGGGGTGGGGTCCAGTACCAGCACCCACTCCAGCCCTGGGTGGGCCTCCCGGGGAGGGAGCTGGGCACAGTCCTGAGCACCCAGGGAGAGTCAGAATGAGTGACCCATGCACACCCGTGTGGGTGGGTCACGCACATGTGACTGTCACGCTATAAGAACTTGTTTTTTCTGAGCAAAGTGTCCCGTGCCCCCCCACGCACCCCTCCCCACGGTCTTGGGAGCCCAGCTCATGGCCGAGGGAGACCTTACTGTTCCCTGGTCACCTCAGCAGCCCTAGGAAGGTAAGCTGGTCTGTGCGTCCCCGTGTGCAAACCCAAGCTGGAGGGACCCGCTTGCCGTCTGCTGCAAGGGAGCTGGGAGCTGGCCGTCCAGCCAGCAGGACCATCTTCAAACCACTGGTTTTTTACTGTAACAGAAAAACACGGCTTAAAGAAATGCTTTATTGGGAGCCCCTGGCTGGCTCAGTCGGTAGAACACGTGACTCTTGATCTCAGGGTCGTGAGTTTGAGCCCCACGTTGGGTGTAGAGATAACTTAAAAACTTTTTTTTTAAAAAAGATTTATTTGACGCAGAGCACAAGCAGAGGGAGAAGCAGACTCCCCGCTGAGCAGGGAGCCCGACGCGGGGCTCGATCCCAGGACCCGGGATCCTGACCTGAGCCGAAGGCAGACGCTTAACCGACTGAGCCACCCAGGTGCCTCCTACTCAAAAAACATTTTTAAAAATTTAAATGTGGGGGCGCCTGGGTGGTACAGCAGTTAAGCATCTGCCTTCAGCTCAGGGCATGATCCCGGCGTTGTGGGATCGAGCCCCACATCAGGCTCCTCCACTATGAGCCTGCTTCTTCCTCTCCCACTCCCCCTGCTGTGTTCCCTCTCTCACTGGCTGTCTCTATCAAATAAATAAATAAAATCTTTAAAAAAAAATTAAATGTGTACAGATGTAATCTCCCAGGACCCCCGCCTGCTCCTTGCTCTCCTGGGATGGTCCCTCCGATTGGCTGCGTGGTTCCAGCGCCTGTCTGGACAGTTCTGCAGGCGTGTGGATCTATGAACAGTGTGTGTATTTCCGTATCTTTAAGTGTTTCATTGTATATGCAGTTTTGCCATCCTCGCTATTCCTGCAAATTTTTAGACGTGCGCACATTGGTGGATGTTGAGATCATTCCTTTTAATCACCATCTACTATCTAATTACAGAACCTATCACTCACTAGGGGGTTTAAATCCGTTTTATTTTTAAAAAAGATTTATTTTGGACAGAATGTGACTGGGGGGAGGGGCAGAGGGAGATGGAAAGAGAGTCTTAAGCTGACTCCATGCTGAGCACTGAGCCCAACACGGGGCTCCATCCTGTGACCCTGAGATCATGACCTGAGCTGAAATCAAGAGTTGGACGCTCAACCGACTGAGCCCCCCAGGTGCCCCTAAGTCCGCTTCTAAAAGCAAAATCTTCACCAATTTTGATGCTTCCCTCTGATTATAGGAAAAAGCAAATATACTCATTTTATGGAAAAATCTGAAGTTCAGAGATCTAGAAGGGAAAGTAAAAAATGACCTTTTGCCCAGTCTGACTGTTACAGAACACACAGTACTTTCACTTTGAACACATGCGCTGTTTATGTAAACGTCTTCCACTTTGTTTTCCCAGGTCATTAACACTCGCACAGTGTGGTCCTGCATAAACCCCTCTCACGTATAGGTGGTGGTTAATGAAACGTTCCCTTATTTTTCAGTATCATTAACATAACCTAATTTTAAAAAATTTAACAATTTTATGTGTCAGAGCGCGCACAAGCAGGGGGAGCAGCGGAGGGAGAAGCAGGCCCCCAGCTGAGCAGGAAGCCCGAGGCGGGACTCGATCTCAGGACCCTGGGCTCATGACCTGTGAGCCGAAGGCAGACGCCCATCCAACTGAGCCGCCCAGGCGCCCCGCTACTTTCGACCCCCCGCCCGTCCCTCCTCCGGAGCTGCTGCAGTTCGTGCTCCTGCTCTGGGGGGGGGGGTTCTGCTTGCACGGGCTCACCTGGCGAGCAGGATCGCCCAGGGGTGGGTGCTGTGTTCCGGAGCCCCGGTCCAGAGGGTGGATGGTGAGCCCAGAGCCTGGAGCAAGGGTCGAGGAAGGGAGAGAGGGAAGGTACGTGAGCAGAAGGGGGGCAGGCCCCCTTTTCGGGGTGCCCATGGCATCAACCTGTGGGAAGTGTGGGGGCTCAGGTCCCCATAACAAACCCCACAGCTGGGGCTTCGACTGCAGAGACTGCCCCTCCCGTGGTGCTGGGGGCTGGAAGTCTGAGATCAAGGTGCCGATGGGCTGGTTTTTCTTGCGGTCTCTTCTCTTGTCTTCACGTGGCCTCTGTGCATGCATTCCTGGTGTCCCTTCTTGTAGGGACATCAGTCCTATTGGGTCAGGGCCCACCCTTGTGACCTCATTTAACCTTAATTACTTCCTTAAGGGTCCATTTCCAAATAGTGCCGCAATGGAGATGATGGGTTCAAACTATGAATTTGGGGGACATAATTCAGTGTGATACTGGAGGGACAGCATCCCAGGTTTGGGAAGCAGCATGTGCAAAGGTCCTGCAGCAGGAAGGCATGCCTCCTTTGGCTGCAGGCTAGGGTGGCTGGAACGCAGTGGAGAGGTGGTGCGGGAGTTGTCAGGACAGACCTCCCTGAACTTCGGACCCTGGTTCAAGGAGGGGCGCTGCCTCATTTGGGGATGGGGACCAGTGGAGGGCTGGGGGCAGAGGGACACACACAATTTGTCTGCCATGTGGGAACAAAACTTGGGGAGGGTGAGGAGCAGAAGGCTGATGAAGTTGTAACCCCTGTAATCCCTTAAGAAGAAGGGAAACAGGCTTGAAATCCCAGCTGCTTAACACGGCCACGTGGTTCACGGTATGTAGACCCCACACCCTGAATCCCTTTGTTGTCAGACCGAAGAGACTGTGACATTCATACAAAAACCATCTCGGGGGCATGTGGTACTTGCCTGGTGTTCTAGAACACGGGTCCGCAAACTACAGCCCCTTGGCCAACTATGGACGGTAGCCTGTTTCTGAATGTCCTGCAAGCTCACGATGGCTTTTACAGTCTTAAAGCGGTTTGAAAACCAAGTCCAGCCAAAGCCGAGTCTGCTAGAGCTGGGCTGTGGCCACAAAGCCCGACACATTTACGGTCTGGTCCTTCCCGGAACACGTGCGCCAGCTCGCGGTCCAGGACGCCGCCCGGTGAGCTTGCTTCAGTGGCGTGCAGCACGGGAGGCCGTGTGGGGAGAGGGGGCTTCCGGGTGACGCGACAGGACTTGGAGCTGGCCGCATGGACTCAGCACAGCGACCCGCCCCCAGGGCACAGGCATGGTTTCGTGGCACCCTTGTCCGTGGCCAGTGCTCCTGCCTCCTGGCGGACGTCCTGACACCTGCTGTGTAAGGCTCACTGAATTCGCATTCTAAACTTCATTACGTCTGTGACCTTTTTATCTGAGCAGTACTTGTGTGCAGAATGCAGGGGACACGCGGAAATCGCATAGATGCCAAGGTCTGAGGAAACCCGACAGTCCGTTGCTTTTCCCTGAACAACCCGGGAGGAGGAGACAAAGCCCCACTGCTCCCGACGGGACAGGTGACGAGTTTATGGTCCGTGATTAGAACGGTTGGTAAGAAAGCGGATCTGCCTTTTGCACATGCAGGTCTTCAGACGGCTCTGTCGGCTCTGCCGCGTGTCCCGGAGAGCGGCGCCGCTCAGTGGTCTCCGTGCTTAGAATCCCCTTGAGCGGGGTTTCGCCTCAGTCCCTGGCCCGGGAGACGGTCCAGCGCAGCCCCGTGTTTGTCCCCGAGGCGGAACAGGTGCCGAGCCTGGGAGAGCAGAGCGGCCGGAGACAGCCTGGGGCCAGCCGGCGACAGGCTCCGGGTCTGGCTGGAGTGCGGACACCGTCGGGGCTCCAGCGGGGCGGCGGCTCTGGAAGAGCCAAGCCCGAAGCCAACCACTCAGGTGAGTCCGAGTCTGGGCCGAGTCTCGGGACTGCGGGAAATCTCCGTTCTCTTCCAGTCCGGGGACATCCGCTGGAGCCCCTTCCGGCCGAGCTGGTCTGGCCTCCCTCGTGTGCTCGGGTGTTCTCTGAGGACGCTGCTCTGGGGCCGGGCTGTGCCCGTGGTCCTACGGGCTGCCGGGCCGCGTCTGGCCTGAGAGCAGGAGAGCGACCCCGGCGGCCTGGCCCCCACCGGCCCAGGCAGAACATGGGTCCTGCTTCCTCCTGGTCAGAGCGGCGGCTCCTCTTTTCCCTGAACAACCCGGGGGGAGGAGACGAAGCCCGACTGCTCCCGAAGGGGCAGGTGACGAGTTTATGGTCCGTGATTAGAACGGTTAAGAAAGCTGATCTGCTGGCTCTCCACGTGCCATTTTTTTTTAAAAGATTTTATTTATTTATTTATTTGACAGAGATAGAGACAGCCAGAGAGAGAGGGAACACAAGCAGGGGGAGTGGGAGAGGAAGAAGCAGGCTCATAGCAGAGGAGCCTGATGTGGGGCTCGATCCCAGAACGCCAGGATCACGCCCTGAGCCGAAGGCAGACGCTTAACCGCTGTGCCACCCAGGCGCCCCTCCACGTGCCATTTTAACCTTAACAGACCTTAGCCTAAAGCTCTGCCCGTCTGCCCGGAGCCAGGGCACGCGGGGCCAGGGGGCAGGACGCAGGGGACCCCAGCTCGCCCTCTTCAGGCTGGTCCCGCTGCACGTCTGAGCTGCCTGCGCGTGTCAGGCTCTGTGGAGACATCCGACTACAGGAGGCGTGTGGGGATCATAGGAGGGGGACTCGGCCGGCTGAGTGGGGAGGCCTCCCTGGAGCGCTGGAGGGGGCTCCCCGGGCTGCCCGCCGTGGTGGCAGAAAGGTCCCAGAGGGAAAGCAAAAGCGGGTTGAGGACTGGGGGCACCCTGGCTGCTGGGGGTGACTGACCCCACGGCAGAGCACCTGCGGCTGAGACCTGCGGGCTGCGCGGCCAGGGGCCCGTGGGGAGGACGGTCTGTGTGAAGGTGAAGGCCCAGGCAGCTCTTAGACTCGAGATCCTTCTCTCTGCCCACAAGACCCTGGCCGGTCCCGGGGAGCGCATGGGCCACCCTGGCGGGGAGAGGTGCCGGGCGGGAGCCTCCCCCAGATCCTGGGGCCGCGTGCCAGCGTCTGCTGACGGCGCCTGAAACGCCGGAAGGAAAGGTGGGTGACTCGGTACCGGTGGTGCTGAGCTGTGTGGAGCCCCCTCCTTGCCTGGTGACAGGCAGGAGCTGCCCGCCTGTCCTGCTGGACACCCCCTGCCCCCAGCACCGTGGGATGCTGACCACCCCCCCCACGCCCCCAGCACCGCTGGACACCTGCACGCGTGGGCCGCAGGGCAGCCAGCTGCCAGGACGATGGGTCTGTGTCCCCACTGTGTCTGATGGAACAGCCTTGATGGAGGGGTGTTGGTGTTCTTCCGGGTCTGTGTCGCCTCAGGTCCCCAGGTTCCTGTGGTGCACTCAGGGTTAGCGGGTCACTCTGCTTGGCTCTGAGATAGATTCTAGGGATGCCTTTATTTTTTAAATTTTAAGATAAAGGAAAAGCACATGTGAACTAGAGCAATCACACCGGTTACCCCAGGCAGGGCAGTGGATCCCCCCGCCCCCCGGAAGGAGCCAGGTGGCCGCTCAGGTGCCCCGCAAACGCCAGGCTCCCGAGCCTGCAGGGCCGACTGCGGCTCCCAGGCTGCCCTGGTGTCCTCCTGCCTGGAGGTCCTGGTCACGTAAACAGGCTTGGGGAGGGAGGGTGAATTCGGGGGTGCAGATACCAATTTCCTGGGGGACCTTGGGTCCTTTCTCAGACTCACGTGGCTTCTGTCCTGCAGGAGCCCATCCGGTACCGCCTGCCCTGTGCGCAAGTGACCACGGACAAACCCCCGCAGGACCCCTCGGGCTGTTGTGTCCCGTCGGAGCGACGGGCCCTCTCACCTCCCCAGAGCCGCCAGGTTTGAAGCAAAACCCTCAAGGTGAAGGGATTCAAATGACCTCACCAGTTTTTATTTTTCTCCTCAAAGAGAAAGCTTTTAAAATCTTTGTATCCAACAGTCCTTTTTGGCTTTTTCTCTCTAATGTATAATCTATATTTCAACAAGCGTGCTGAGACTCTCTGCCTGGTAGAGACTCTATTTGTGTGTTTTTATTTTATTACAAAAATGAATAGAAACAGTTTTGCTTTATGCAATGAATGTTTATATCATTTTTTTTTTTTTAAAGATTTTTGAGAGTGAACACAAGCGAGGAAAGGAGCAGAGGGAGAGGGAGAAGCAGATTCCTCACTGAGCAGGGAGCCCGATGCAGAGCTCGATCCCAGGACCCGGGATCATGACCTTAGCTGAAGGCAGACGCTTAACCACTGAGCCCCCCAGGCACCCCTGTATCACAGTCTTTAAAATGAATCCTATTTTAAAATGTATTAAAAGAGCTAGATTTTTAAGTCCTCTCTACACTCAGCATGGGGCTTGAACTCCTGACCTTGAGACCGAGTCACATGCTCTGTTGACTGGGCCAGCGGGGGGCTCCTAGAAGAGCAACATCTTTAAAGGACCCTTCCCAGAAGTTCTTTAGTGAAGAAATTCTCAGGTACTTTAGATTTTCTTTAAAAGCAGGAATGATTATTGACAAGAAGAGTATGTGACCCCAAAAGATGCCACTTTTTTTTTTTTTAAAGATTTTATTTATTATTTATTTGACAGAGATAGAGACAGCCAGCGAGAGAGGGAACAACAGCAGGGGGAGTGGGAGAGGAAGAATCAGGCTCATAGAGGAAGAGCCTGATGTGGGGCTCGATCCCATAACGCCGGGATCACGCCATGAGCCGAAGGCAGACGCTTAACCGCCGTGCTACCCAGGCGCCCCAAGATGCCACTTTCACATGTGGATTAGTTTGAGCTGAAGGCAATCAAGACCCAGCAGATGCATGAAAAATTCTTACCTCTCAACTTCCTAGAGGAGTTTGGATAGGGGGCCTGGCTCAGAGGGAGTGGTTACCGGCTATAAACTTCTGTGTGACCTGCTGTCCTGCGAATGCTCCCGTCCCTTCCTCCGCTCAGGGTGGTGCAGAAGCCTCAACTGCCCGGCTTGTCCTCGGGGCTCATGTTCATCTGGGTCCCCCATACGTACACACACTTTTCTGTTCATCTGTTCAATACGCCCTTTAGATTATTGGACCAAGGAACCTAGCGGGTGGGGGAGAAAAGTCTCCTCGCCTGCAGCTGGGGCGGTCGGCAGCCTCTTCACAGGCCGGGCGGTGCTCCCTCTGCGGCTGCTGCAGCCGAGACCCTGGGCCTCTGACCAGTGCTGCCTGCAGGAGGGGAGGAGGTTCACCATTTTCGTGTCCCAGTCTCTGCTGCAGGGTCTCCCGGAAGGGAGAATGGACAGTCCTTCCTTCTGTCTGTAAACTCAGACTAGCGGAGCAGATATTTGTAGGACTAGGTCCTCGGATGTAAAAGTTTATGAGCACTCGGTTTCTGTCGATCCTTGTCCTCCTAGAGACGGTCACAGTTGTTGTCTTCGTTGTCTTTTGTCCTAAAGCAGAATTACCATCGGGCAGAACACGGGCACGGGCCCTGGGAGCCAGCCCCACGGACTGGCGTCTGTTTGGACACACGTTGCTGGGGGTAATGTGCGCATGAGGTAGACGCCTTGCAAGGGGCCTCTTGGAAGCCACAGCTGAGAAACTGGCCGGCACGGGAGGAGCATTTAAAGGCTGTGGGAGTGCTTGTCCCCGAACTCTCCACGTTAGGGTAAGTTGGTCACATAACAGGTTAGATCGACACCGGCTCACCCACCAACCTTAAAAAACTGTCCAGTGAGGTACGCTGTGAAACGCCACCAAGTCCCCAAAGCAGAGGCACGTTCCTCTCAGGTGTCAGTCTGGCTCCGAGACCCAAAGCTCGGCTGAAGCTGTTCATGTGCATGAGGAAAACACACGGGTTCCCGAGCATCTTGCTCCATGTCCTGACTGCCTGACTTGGTGACGGGCGAGCACGTTCTCCATGGGCTCTGCTAGCCAGATGGTGCCCTTACTCGGGGGCCGTGACCAGGGACCCGAGACCCTAAGCCACCAGCAGCACACTGTCCGGCCACGCCAGCTCTCGGGAATTTGTCATTCAGGGCCCGTCCAGCAGGGGCTTTTGTTCTCGCCGCCTTTGTTGTCTCGCGGGTGCTGGGGAAGCCGCCTTTCCAGGAGCACCTGCCTGGTGTCCGAGATAAGCTGGTCACTGGAGGCATCTCACGTTCTCGTGGGAAACCGGACACACACTTTACCGCAGTCTGACCACTCGTGACCCTCAAGTCTTCGTTCTGTGGCTAACTCCGGGAGTGAGCTCCTGGGCCGTGAGGGCTGCACCTGCTGTGTTCTCCCGGAGGGGCGGGGGCTGCCTCTGCTCTCCACCTAGTAAAGCCTTCCCACTACTCTCGTCAACCTGCCGTCCTGCTCTGAGGAGCCAGAGGATGGATCCTTTGAATTGGCTCTATTTGAAAGAAAAATGCTGGTATGTATGGAAAAGACCAAACCGCAAAGTGTTTAAAAAAGTATAACGGCCAGCGTTAGGGACTCCCTTAACTAAGTGAAGGAACAGATATACTAACAAAATTAAACTTGACGTCCACTGTAAGTTCCCCTCCTTAAAGTCCAAAGAGTTACTCACCCTGCCTTCCAGCACACCTGCTTAACGTGTATTCTAGAACTGTGATCCCGGAAGCCGTGGGTAGCCACAGAAAGGGCGAATTCTGACTTGTCTCATGTCCTGAGAACGAGCTGGGTCAGGTTGGGGCCTCCAGAATCTGGCCAGACACAAGGGCAGGGCGCATCCCATTTGTGGCCACATCTGGCTGGGCAGAAGTGTGGGCTAACTGCCCTGCAGCCAGGGTCCCACCAGCCCGCGACCAGCCCCTGGGGCGTGACAGCCAGGGCAACGAAGGCCGTTAGGAACTCCAAAGATCATGTAACCAGTACGCTTAAAAGCAAGGGTTTCTAAATCAGAATGGGATGCCTGTTTTAGTTAGTATGTGGAAGCCTCCAAAAGACTTAAACATTCCAAAATTGCTTTGTTGGAAGAACTGCTGTAGCTTTAATTTCTCACTAGCTTTTCACAAGAGGTCCCTGAAATGTCGGACAGGCTGACTGAGCTCTCGCTGCTCCCCCTGCCGCACTGCAGTCCCCGGAGGCTGCTGGGTGATGTGGGAAACAGAGGCAGGGGAAATTATTAATGTCCTTACTCCCTACAGCCCACTGACAAGTCCTTGAAACAGGCAGAGTGACCTTCCTTTCGGGACTCAACTGCCTCAATGCTAATACTTTGCTGAGGGCAAAAGACAATCCCGCCTGATCCCCCCGCCCCCCATCCTGTAAGTCTACTTTAATGTATAAAAATTCCTTTGAGAATTTCCTTTATCTCTAAACCCCCCAAGATATGTGTTGGCCATCGTCCCCACCAATAGACATCTGAAGGGTCTCCTGACTCAGGTCCTATGAGACAGTAATAAATGACCTTTCCCAGCAAGGGCTGCCCCCCCCCCCAAGGTCCTGGAAACCTTGCTTCCGAGATTCCTTAGAGACTGACGCTATAATGGGCCACTCCTCCTGACCCCAGTGCAGCTCTTTCTGCCCATGGGTCCTGTCCCCGTGCTTTAATAAAACCACCTTTTTGCACCAGGCGTCTCAAGAATTCTTTCTTGGCTGTCAGCTTCGAACCCTGATGTTCTTCCTACATCACTGGGGATGCTCGTCAAAGTCCACAGTGAAAGAATGTCCTAAACGCAGAGTCCCCAAACGGATAACCTCCGGAACAGTAGATAAAAGGGCAGAAAGAGGGGAGACCACTGGTGTGACCGAACTTGTGAACTTGTGACCGCAGCCGATACTCAGAGGCTGATAGGATTATTGTTTTATGTAATTTTGTGCAGGCCTTTCCACCCAAGCTAAAATAAAACTGTGTCCCCAGAGGGAAAGAAGCCTGAGGTCATTTAATCGGGTGGGGGGATCCGCCCCATTGACATTCTGGCTGCAACCCTGTTCCCCGGGATTTGGAAAAAGGGTCTTGCAAATCTCTTCAAAACTGTAAGTGGGGCTCTAGAAGCAATTCCTAACCCATCTACCTTTACCAATCCTAAAAGCTCTCCTACTCCTCTCCGTGTTCACAGACACAGAAAAGAGGAGGACTCTGGGACGGGACTGTTCTGCCCTTCAGAACGGGGAAGCGAAACCTTTCACCAGCAACCACCTCGGACCTGTGAGAACAGGGGATATGTGCATCCTTGAACCCCATCCCGCAGGTTCTGGACACTCTCTGTGCCTTTGTGATGTCGACTTTCTACCCCCAGCTTCTCCAGGATCTCAGAGCAATGCTTTGAAATGCAAACTTCAGGGAGAGGCTTCTCATGGTGGGGGGGGGCGCTTATCTACTTTGGGTTTCTTTTCAGAGAGGAACAAAAAGGTTTTTGGGTCTATTAGCAAACATGTTTTTGTGCCACATGGAACCAAACTGTACTAACAGGAAGCCTAAGTCTCTAGAAATTGGCAAATTGGCGTACACTTTATGATGGAGAGAATCCTAATGTGACCGTTCACAACTGCTTGTTGGCATTATCACTAGAAACGTCTCTGACTTAAAAAATTCGGTGAAGCTATTAGGAATAATAAGGAAAACATTCCTATATGCAAGGAGAGTATGATTTTGGTAAAAGGAGGTCTGAGGAATGAAGATGCATTTTTGTTGAGGACAAAGAAAGCTGCAGGTTTGTGGAAAAGGAATTTTGTGGTGTTTTTTTTTTTTTTTTTAATTTTGTCAGAGAGACAGCGCATGCGCAAGCAGGGCGAACAGTAGGCAGAGGCGGAGGGAAAAGCAGATTCCACGCTAAGCAGGGAGCCGGATGCGGGGCTCGATCCCAGGACCCTGGGATCATGACCTGAGCTGAAGGCAAAAGCTTCACCGAATGAGCCCCCCAGATGCCCCTGGAAAAGGAATCTTTGAAGAGAAATTTTAATGTGTGGTCAAGCTGGCTAAGGTTAAAATTTAGTTTTAATATCAAAAAAGGTACAAAATTGGTTTTTGCTCTTAAAGTGAACTTTTCTCAGACTTCAGGTTAGCTGTTGACAACAGACTGTGAGTTTCTTTACCTTATAAATGCGTCAGGAAGCCAAGATGCCAGGTCTTAGATTTCTGGCACTTTGGCGAAATCAGCCTCGTTAAGTAGTTTGACAGCCCTCTGCGACCCTTCTCAGTCAGGTGTCCAAACATGTTGACGTTTTCGACAACTTCCCCAAATCAAATTCTAAATAAGGCCTTCACTGACCTTGAACTAAGTTTTGAGAATTTACAGAGGGTCCCTGGACCATCTCAGATTTGTTCTCTCTTATACAAAGAACAATATTATGTTAAGTAGGCTTATTTGGTGTGAAATTACGTGGAAAGCATGTCAAATACATGATGATAAGCCTTCTTGGGTTGCACTGTAGGGGCGAACATTAACGTAAATGTACAAATTACATGAAATTCCTGGAAACCTCGTGTGTCCTGGATAATGTTGGTCATAATTCCAGTTATCTTAAAACGTACAGAAATAAGTAACTTGCTTTGTCCGTTCCATTAAAGTGGACACAATGGGCAGTGTAAGTCAGACTCGTCGGTCACAGACCGGTCTTGCTTCACGGTGATGCTCGGCCACAGTCTTCCTGCAAAGGCACCTCCCCTTCAGGGAGCATCAAGGAAAGGACTCTGACAAGGACTGGCTTCTGGGAATCCTACAATTGGAAATGTGAGCTGGGTAAGACTTTCTAGAACTAATGGAACATGGATTCAAGCGGCACAAGTGTTAGGCGGGACCGCATGAACTTAGGAGAAGAACTAGAATTCCGTGACTTCTGCTTTGAAACACTGCCTATTTTGTTTTTCCAGATCTAAGGAAACCCTCGTCTCTTAAGGTATCAACGATTTAAGATACACCTTTCTGAACAAAGATGAAACAATTTTTCTCCCTACTTGATCCCTCCAGAATCTGCCAACTTAGTCTTCTCATTCTAGAGGCAACGTATGAGCACGAGTGCATGAAGAATCTGTTCTCGCAACAGGACACGACCGGAACGTTGGTTATCTTACCAGGTCCTCTTTGAGAGCAATGTACAGACTCACGTGATCAGCTTCCAGGAACTAAGGCTGACTTTATGGAGCCGGTAAAGACCCTGGGGGAACATCAGCCTGGCCCCTCGCTTACAGGGTTCCCGGCAGCTGGGCCTGGTGAGCAAGGAAGGGTCCTTCCTGGTAGGCCCTGGAACGTCAGGATATTCTGGGACCTTGAGAAGAGAATAATTCACGTAAATCTGTATGTATTGCAGGCAGAGTCTGACGGCAGGTCCTTGGTGTGGCTTCTTAGCCTGGAGAGGCTTTTGACGTTCATCTGACACTCCTTATGGAAAGTTCCAGCAAAGCAGACTTAATAGAGCCTATATGGTAAGCACTGCTCTTCCTCATTTCTGTAAATAACCAGGCTGGGTTTACCAGACTGAATTGGAAAGCAGGTCTAGTCTTGCTAGGGTTGTCTTTGATGGAAGCAGGGCGGCTGCACAGAAATCTGTGTTTCAGTGATACGCCTTCGTGGACAGCGGATTCCGGTGCTGCTCACGGGCTGTGAGGTTTGGTTTTCTACCTGTAAACTGGACTGGGTTCAAAATTCTTCTATTTTCCTCCTATATTTGGCTGCAATTCTCCAAACTGATGTTTCCAGTTCCCACCTGCCCTTTTCACTTGGAATTGTTGAGAACTGAAACTGCCCTTCCCCTGTGGCCGTGCAAGCCAGAGCTGGGCCCCCAGCGCACACTCCGGGGAAGCCACCCCAGCGTCCGTGTGCACAGTCTTTGTGCCGCTGCTGCGTGGGCCACTCAGAATGCTCGCCAGCATCCGTCCGATTCCCACCACCTGGCTCCACTGCACCCGAAGAGGCTCCAAGCTCCGGAGCTCAGAAACGGGGACGGCGGCCTGCTCCGGTGACTCAGCCTCATTTCCCTCTGTCCCCACAGGAAGGCCTCTTATCCAACACCTGGTTACTCGCACCCGGGCCTAACTCGGGAGCCCTCCTGCATAGCTGCCTCCTGAAATGAGACGCACTGCTTAACGGAACCGACCATTAGGACCAGGACACAAGGTCAGTGAGCGGCCACCCGCCAGCGCAGTCTGGGGTGCAGAACTTCCCGGAGATTTCAAAGGTAGGGCTGAGGTGGGGGGAGGATATGCTGCTTTAGTAAGTGGGTAGTTGGAGCTAAAGACAGTCAGGGTGCAGCAGATTCAAGGAAAACGTTTACCTCTCCCTTCACTACTTAGAAGGGTCTGGATGGGGGCCTTGCTCAGAGGGGGAGCACTTTCCAGCTCTATACTTTGATCGGAACGGCTTACCTGTACAGTGGGGCAACGTTCTGTGAATCGCCCTCCTCTCCCACCGAAGCTCCAGGCCCCGAGCTCCTTCCTCAGCTCAGGAGGGCACAGAAGCCTCAACTGCCTGGCTTGTCCTCGGTTCTCCTATTCTCAGGGGTCCCTCGTACGTACGTAATGACACTTTTCTCCTGCTGATCTGTCTTAAGAAGTCACTTTGCTTATTAGACCCACCAAAGAACCTAGCAGGGGAGAGGAGCAAACTCCTCCCCTATACTCTGTAAATACCAAAGCAAATGCCTGACATTCAGGATGGAAGAACACATACACCTGCGTGTGCCTGGGTCACAAGTACCTCCGAGCCCACCCGCTCGCACACTTGCAATGTTCCCCCTCGGCCGTACCGTGCAGAAGCTTCTCTCTCCCCCTGCGATGTACAGACCACAGACAGGGGGTTCCGTCACCCGTCGCCGGGCCTGTCCAAGGGGCGTGGCGTCAGCTCACAAGGAATGAGATAAGAGCGACGCCGCGTTTAGTTCTGGGAGGTGAGAGGAGGGAAGGAGAGAGAGGGTGCAGGGCAGTCTGGTGTTTCTCTGCCTTTATGCCCGGATGTACTAGAGGATTTAGAGTGAGAATCGTTCATGCTTTTCAGCTTTTCTCGGAGGACATTCAGAATTACTAGATGAAGCAGCTCGGCTTCCAAGAATAAACAAGGGGGACCCGGTGCCGCGTCTGGGCCACTGCTGCCCACGCCCACCAGCCGCAGAGCACGCAGAGCACGTTCGCCCCGACCCCCAAGCCCCGGCAGAGCAGTGGGCATGGAGCCCGCTGCAGTCTGACAACCTGCCGGAACAGTCTGGGCCTCCGCGGGGGTCGTGATGAAGACGACTGCGCCCCGGCCGGCGTGCAAGATTTTATTGGATCCATCAGCTGTGTTCACGCATCAGCTGCAGTGTACAACATTTACAGGGATCCCAGTGGCTCGAGAAGGCCGGCGTCCTATGCCAGCTTGAGGCACTGGGTGTTGAAGCTGTCCCCCTCCTTGCCGGCGACCGCCTCGAGCAGCGACTGCTTCTTCTGCGCGCTGCGGGAGGACTCCAGCTCGTACATGGTGGTCAGGTTGAAGAGCACACTCTCATGCAGGTAGTGCTGGGGGGCCTGCTGCACCATGGCCTCCAGCTGCCGCAGGGACTCCTTGAGCTTGCCCAGGTAGAGCAGACACACGGCGGCGTTGTTGTTGGCCTGCAGAAGAGGACACGCACGGATCGGACCCGGCAGCCGGCAGCCGGCTCGGGGGTCGCGTCCCGTGCGCGGGGCGGTGGGAGCAGCTGAGGCTGGCCCTGCTGGAGACCCCTCCCACCCGCTGCCCCCTGGGATGGATGCCCGTGGACGCCGGACAGGCCCCCAGTGTCAGCTCCTGGCTCCTGCAGGCCTTACCACGGCATTTGTTGGGTCAATCCTGAGGATTTCTGTGAAGAATCTGTGGGCTTCTGCAAAGTTATTCTGACCGAGGTGAAGGAATGCTCTGGAACATAAAGGACAGGTGGGGCAGTTACCCAGGCAGGGGGGTCAACGGCACAGACAGGGGCGCTGCAGCAGAATGAACCGCATCACGCGCCCTGGCTGGCAAATCCAGCACTCGTCAGGTGAAGTTATGACCTCTGGCTTAAGTGACTTCCTGCGCGACGGTAGCTTTCTGCGGTGGTGTGAGCTCTGCCCCAGGCACGGGCTCCATTTAATAACCCTCCACCCCCACCCAGGCCCACACGGTGTGTGTGACTCCTGCGGACATGAAAATGGGCGTAAAAGCCGCTGCAGGGCTAGAGAGAATGGAAAACGGCAATATAAACAGTGCTTTGAAAAACAAGGGGAGAACATTTTAAAATCCGCTGAGACTGAAAGGTGACTGAGTTCAAGGAGACACCAGTGGGCGCATGGGGCGGTGACGGACTTCAGTGTCGGGCGTGGGGTGCGGGGCAGGAACGCCTTCCATACGGGCTTTACTGGGTAGTCTGTGCTCTCGGGAGATTGGAGAAAATACAGTCTTAACAGGTTTACCTGTTCATTAAAACCATTATCTTGCCTTGTAGTCCATCCAATTTCTGCGTTACTTTCTCCACATCTTGAAAATACTTCTCAGCTGTTTTTATGTCTCCGATCTGTTTTGACAAAGTTGCTTAGTTCAGGTAACAAAAGGAGTAATAAGCGTACGTGTACACGTACAGCTGCCTGACAGGCTAGGCTAAGACGACTGTTTGTTTGTAGCAGGTGGGGAAACCCTGGTAACATCACTAATCACCAGGATACAGGGGATGGTCAACACCCGTAGGTCAGGAATGAAGTTAATTACATGCCTTATTAAGTCTTAATTTTTAATTTGTACCTTTTGAAAGGAACCGTGGCACTAAGTAAAACATTAAAGGACTTTCAGAGAGCGGAGTGGGACCCTAAGCTCACCCGGTCCCATGGACCCAGCTGGATAACACACCAATGCAGACAACCCAGGAGACGGCACATCGAAGAGCCGGAAGGACAGAGCTGGGGGAGGGACTTAGACCCCCGGGGGCCGTGGGTGCGGGGAGGGGTGAGAAACAGATGATCACACAGGGACTCCACGTGGGCCAGACAAATCCCCAGGGCATCTGGCTCTGAAAATCAGAGGGGCCGAATTCTGTGAGTTCTTACAACCAGCAGGACTTAAAGCCTGGAACTTTAAAAACCAGCCGGCTCGGCTCTGGGAGAGCCCAGAGGTGACCGGAAGCTGGGTCCCTGCCCTCAAAGGGACAGCACAGCACACAGCCCATGAGGTCTAGATAGAAGCAGCAGTTTGAAAATTGCCTGGGGCAGAAGGGAGGGAGAGTGCCCGAGGGACTTCTGCAGGAAAAGGGGAGCTGGTGGGCACCATGCCCTCCCCTGCCCCCAGCACAGCCACGCAACCACCTGCATTCACGCCTAACCCGCCTGCACCGCGCCCAGACCCCTCCAGCTGGGCCCACTTCAGGTGCGACAGGTCCCCTCCTGCAGGGGACCGGCACAAACCTTGCCAACAAGGCATCTCCTGACCTCCGTGGGAAGATGCACACACCCTATTAAAACCGCCCTCCCCCGCACCTCCTCCCACATGCCTGTACACACTTCAGGGTGGCCGCCACGCCCTGTGGAAGGACTGGTGTGCACAGCCTGTCGCACCGCGCCCCTGCCGGTGGGTGCTTTGCGGAGTGGCCCTGGCCAGCCTGGTCTCTGCAGCAGCTGTGCGTCCTCTATGGAAGAGGACCAGGGCCACCTCATTAAAAGCATGCAACCCGCCCGCTCCTTTGACGGCAGGAGACATAGCTGACCTTCCTAACACAGACAGAGGGAGGCAAAATAAGGAGACAGGAGTATGTTGCCGATGAAAGAACAGGACAAGATTGGAGCAAGAGATCTAGGCAAGATGGGGATTAGTATGCCTTACAAAGAATGTGATGATCGCAAAGATACTCATTGGCCTTGAGAAAAGAGTGGAGGACGTCAGTGAGACCCTTAACACAGAGTAAAGAAGAACCAATCAGAGATGAACACAATAAATGAAATTAAAAATACACTCGATGGAATAAATAGCAGGCTAGAGGAAGCAAAGGAGTGAGTTAATGACCTGGAAGACAGAGTAACGGGAAGTAATCAAGCTGAGCAAGTGACAGAAAAAAAGATTATGCAAAACGGGAGAAGAGACTTCGGGAACTCAGTGACTCCATTGAGTGTAATAACAGTTGCGTTACATGGATCCCAGAAGAAGAGGAGAGCGAAAAGGTGGCAGAACATTTACTTGAAATAACAGCTGAAAACTTCCCTAATCCAGGGAAGGAAACAGACACTCACATGCAGGAGGCACAGAGAATTCCCAGCAAAGTCCACGCAAGGAGGGCCACACCAGACACGCAGTAATTAAAATGGCAAAAAGCAGTGACGGAACTGGCAGCAAGATGGAAGACGAGGCTATTTTGCAGCAGAAACTTTCCAAGCTAGAAGGGACAGCGGGATGATACATTCAAAGTGCCGAAAGGGACGAATCTGCAGCCAAGAACACTCTATCCAGCAAGTGTATCAGTCAGGACGGAAGGGCGCTCTCTTCAGCAGCACATGCACTGTACTGGAGATGGGCACTGACGCACGTGCTGGGATGGGCACTGGGTGTGACACGTAACAGTGAATCCCTGACCACTACACCAACAGCTAATGATGTATTATAGTGGCTAATGGGACATAATCAAAAAAATTAAAGCTGGAACAATACAGAGAAGATTAGCATGGCCCCTGCGCAGAATAGAAGGAGAAGTAAAGACCTTCCCAGACAAACAAAAACTAAAGGAATTCATGGCCACTGAACAAGTCCTACAAGAAATATTACAGGGGACTCTTTGAGTGGAAAGAAGAGACCAGAAGTGACAGCAAGAAAAGTAGGAAACACATAAGCAGTTAAAATAAGTATATCTATAAAAGTCAGTCAAGGGGTTCACAAAATAAAAGGATGTAAAATATGATCCCATATACCAGAAACCGAGGTGGGGGAAGGAGGAGAGCATGGGCTCAAACTGCAGCAAACACCAACATAACGTAGGCGGCCATATGCAGAAGACGCTATATACAAACAATGGTGACCACAACTCAAAAACCAGTAAAAGATATGCAAAGAATAAAGAGAAAAGAATCCAAGTATATCACTAAAGAAAGCCATCGAACCATGAAAGAGAGAAAAAGGATCAGAGAAAAACTACACAACCACACAAGTAACAAAATGGCAATAAGTACAAATCTATCAAAAATTACTTTGAATGTACCTGGATTTAATGCTCCAACCGAAAAACAATGGGTGACAGAGCGCATTAAAAAAAAAAGGGGGGGGCGTGTGGGTGGTTCAGTCATTAAGCATCTGCCTTCCGCTCAGGGCGTGATCGAGTCCCGCATCGGGCTCCCTGCTCCGCTGGGGGCCTGCTTCTTCCTCTCCCACTCCCCCTGCTTGTGTTCCCTCTCTTGCTGGCTGTCTCTCTGTCAAATAAATAAAATCTAAAAAAAAAAAAAAAGACCTATCCACATACTGCCTACAAGGATTCATTTTGTACCTAAAGATGCTTGAAGATTCAAAGTGAGGGGATGGAAAACATTTATCATGCAAATTGATGTCTAAAGAAAGCCAGGACAGCAATGCTTCTGTAAGACAGGATAGACTTTAGAAGAGAGAGAGAGACAAAGGGAGGACACTATATGATAATAATGGGGACAGTCCAAAAAGATAGAAAAATTGTAAATATTTATGCGCCCAGTATGGGAGCACCCAAATATATAGAACACGTAATAACAAACATAAAGAAACTCACTGATGATAATAACAAAAATAGTAGGGACTTTAACACCCCACTTACATCAATGGACAAATCATCTGAACAGAGTCAATAAGAAAACAGTGGCTTTAAATGACACACTGGACCAGATGGATCTAACAGATATATTCAGCACATCCCATCCTAAAGCCGCAGAATGCACATTCTTTTCAAGTGCACACAAAACAGTCCCCAGATAGATCACATATTAGGCCACAAAACAAGTCTCAGCAAATTCAAGAAGACTGCACTTTTTCTGGCCACAATGCTGTAAAACTAGAAGCAGACCGTAAGAAAAATCTGCAGTACAGGCCCACCTCAAGAAGCAAGAAAAATCTCAAACAACCTAACCTTACACCTAAAAGAGGTAGAAAAAAAATAAACAAAACCCAAAACTAGCAGAAGGAAGGAAATTATAAAGATTAGGGCAGAAATAAATGATACAGAAACTAAAAAAAACCACGGGGCGCCTGGGTGGCTCAGTCAGTTAAGTGTCTGCCTTCCGCTCAGGTCATGATCTCAGGGTCCTGGAGTTGAGCCCTGCACAGGCTCCCTGCTCAGCTCCTCCCCCTGCTCGTGCTCTCTCTCAAACTTGTTTTGTGGCCTAAATAAATAAATAATCTTAAAAAAGAAACTAAAACAAAACAAAACAAAACACCAAAAATACCAAACAAACCCAATAAAACAGATCGATGAACCCAGGAGCTGGTTCTTTGAAGAGATTAACAAAACAGATAAACCTCTAGCCTGACTCAAAAAAAAAAAAGAAAGAGTCAAATAAACAAAATCACTAATGAGAGAGAAGAACTAACAACCAACAGCACAGAAATACAAACAATTATAAGAAAATATTATGAAAAATTATATGCTAACAAATTGGACAACTGAGAAGAAATGGGTAAATTCCTAGAAATATAAACTATTTTTTTTAAAAGATTTTATTTATTTATTCATTCGACAGAGACAGAGACAGCCAGTGAGAGAGGGAACACAAGCAGGGGGAGCGGGAGAGGAAGAAGCAGGCTCATAGCGGAGGAGCCCAATGTGGGGCTCGATCCCATAACGCCGGGACCAAGCCCTGAGCCGAAGGCAGACGCTTAACCGCTGTGCCACCCAGGCGCCCCTAGAAATATAAACTATTAAACCGAAGCTGGAAGAAACAAAATTTGAACAATCCAATTTCCAGCAATGAAATTTAATCAGTAATCAAAAATCTCCCAACAAACAAAAGTCCAGGACCAGATGGCTTCACAGGAGAATTCTACGAAACATATAAAGAAAAGTTAATACCTGTTCTTCTCAAACTATTCCAAAGAATAGGAAAGGAAGGAAAACTTCCAAATTTATTTTGTGAGGTCAGCATTACCCTGATACCAAAACCAGATAAAGACACCACCAAAAAAGAGAACTATAGGCCAGTATCCCTGATGAACATGGATATAAAAATCCTCATAAAATATTAGCAAACCCAATCCAACAATACATTAAAAAATCCATTTACCACAATTAGATGGGATTTACCCCTGGGATGCAAGGGTGGTTCACTATTTGCAAATCAATTAACGTGATACATCACATCAATAAGAGAAAGGATAAAAACCCATGTGATCATTTCAATAGATGCAGAAAAGGCATTTCACAAAGTACAACATCCATTCATGATAAAAACCCTCAACAATGTAGGTTTAGAGGGAACATCCCTCAACATAATAAAAGGCATGTATGAAAAAACCACAGATAACATCATACTCAGTGGGGAAAAATGAGAGCTTTTCCCCTAAGATCAGGAACAAGACAGGGATGTCCACTCACCACTGTATTCAACACAGTTCTGGAAGTTCTAGCCTCAGCAATCAGAGAAGAGAAAGAAATAAAAGGCATCCAAATTGGTAAGGAGGAAGCCAAACTTTCACTATTTGCAGATGACATGACACTATATATAGAAAACCCTAAAAACTCCACCAAAAATGTACTAGAACTGACAAATTCAGTAAAGTCCCAGGACTTTAAAATCAATGTACAGAAATCTGTTGCACTCTGGGGGCTCCTGGGTGGCACAGCGGTTAAGCGTCTGCCTTCGGTTCAGGGCGTGATTCTGGTGTTATGGGATCGAGCCCCACATCAGGCTCCTCCGCTATGAGCCTGCTTCTTCCTCTCCCACTCCCCCTGCTTGTGTTCCCTCTCTCGCTGGCTGTCTCTATCTCTGTCAAATAAATAAATAAATAAAATCTTTAAAAAAAAAGAAATCTATTGCACTCCTATACGCTAATAATGAAGCAACAGAAAGAGAAATCAAGGAATCAATCCCATTTACAACTGCACCAAAATCAATAAGATACTTAGGAATAAACCTAACCAAAGATTTTGGTAAAAGATCTGTACTCTGAAAACTAGAAAACACTGATAAAAGAAATTGAAGGTGACACCAAGAAATGGAAAGACATTCCATGCTCAGGGATTGGAAGAACATGTATTGTTGAAACATCTATATTACAGCAATCTACAGATTTAATGCAATCCCTATCATAACACCAATAGCATTTTCCCCAGTGTTAGAACATTCCTAAAATTTGTATGGAACCACAAAAGACCCTGAATAGCCAAAGCAATCTTGAAAAAGAAAAGCAAAGCTGGAGGCATTACAATTCCAGACTTAAAGTTTTATTACAAAGCTGTAATAATCAAAACAGTGTAATACTGGCACAAAAATAGACGCATAGATCAATGGAACAGAACAGAGAACCCAGAAATGGACCCACAACTATGTGGTCAACTCATCTTTGACAAAGCAGGAAAGAATATCCAATGGAAAAAAGTCTCTTCAACAAATGGTGCTGGGAACACTGGACAGCTACATTCAGGAGAATGAAACTGGACCACTTTCTCACACCATACACAAAAATAAACTAAAAAATGGATTAAAGACGTAAATGTGAGACCTGAAACCATGAAAATCCTAAAGAGAGACTATAACCTCTGTGACATCAGCTGTAGCAACATTTTTCTAGATATGTCTCCTGAGGCAAGGGAAGCAAAAGCAAAAACAAACCAGTGGGACGACATCAAAATAAAAAGCTTCTGCACGGTGAAGGAAGCAATCAAAACTGAAAGACAGCCTACTGAATGGGAGAAGATATTTGCAAATGACATATCTGATAAAGGGTTAGTATCCAAAATATATAAAGAACTTACAGAATGCAACACCTAAAAAACAAATAATCCAATTAAAAAATGGGTAGAAGATATGAGCAGACATTTCTCCAAAGAAGACACACAGATGGCCAAATAGACACCTGAAAAGATGGTCAACATCACCCATCATCAGGGAAATGCAAATCAAAACCACAACAAGATATCACCTCACACCTGTCAGGTGGCTAAAATCGACAGCCTAAGAAACAACAGGTTGTGGAAAAGGGGAACCCTTGTGAGCCGCTGGTGGGAACGCAAACTGGTGCAGCCACTGTGGAAAACAGTATGGAGGGTCCTGAAAAAATTAAACACAGAAACACCATATGACCCATTAATTCCACTACTAGGTATTTAGCCAAAGAAAATGAAAACACTAATTCGAAGGGATACACACACCCCTATGTTTCCAGCAGCGTTATCTACAATAGTGCCCATCAACTGATGAATGGTTAAAGATGTGGTGTGTATGTATACAGACAGCGGACTAGTACTCAACCATAAAAAAAGAATGGAATCTTGCCATTTGAAACGACATGGATGGAGCTAGAGAGTATAAGCTAAGTGAAATAAGTCAGAAAAATACATACTACAGAATTTCACTCATATCTGGAATTTAAGAAGCAAAACAAATGAGCAGAGGGGAAAAAAAAGAGAGAGAGAGACAAACCGAGAAACAGACTGCTAACGACAGAGAACACGGGGCGGGGGGGGGGGGGGGGGGGGGGGGGGGGGGGGGGTGAGCTCTGAGAGGGGAGGGGATGGAGGATGGGGAAACAGGTGATGGAGACTAAGCAGCGTGCTTGTTGGGGCGAGCGGCGGGTGATGTATGGAAGTGTGGAATCACTACGTTTTATACCTGAAATTAATACTACACTGTATGTGAAGTACACTGGGCTAACAAACTTAATAAAAAATAAAAATTCCTAAGTAAATAAATGAAGCGTAACACACACACACGTTTCGGTACAATAAGGCAGGCCCCAAGTCGTTCATTTGGGCTGTGACTGGTAAAGTGATAGGGACCATCACATTCACAAATTTCAAAGTCCTATGGGGACCCAATGCAGAACTCTAGCTTTTATCCAACCAAACCAAGCCACACCCAGCACCCATTAAACGCTTAAGGAAGCCAGATGGCCGTCCCTGGGGTGGAGCTGAAAGGGGGGAGGCGTGTCGTGACCCTAAGTACCGCAACCTTGATTTCCTTTATAGAAACACAGAATTAGGACAGTTTGTGGTCCGGCAACAGTCCAAGGATCAGTGAGAGGTATTTAAGAAAGAGTTCCCGAGTGATTAGGTCTCCCGGTCACTTGCCTGGGATTCAGTGAGTCCTTCGCCTCCTGTCTTCCCGTCTTCTTTCGGACAGAATCCCTGACCAGGCGTCTCCTCCTTCAGCCCCGAGAACGAGGAACTTCCCTTGCACGGTTTGCCACTGTCCCCAAACCAGGTGGGATGTCAAACAAAGCTCTGGAAGCCTGTGCCCTTCTCTCCAGGAATTGTGTCTAGATTTCCCGCAACGACCTGGGGCCAGAAACGTGTCCAGGGAAATGCTCCCAAAGTCCCAGCCTGACGTGGACCTCAGCGCTATCGGATCCATGGCTCCCGCCGAAGATTGCTTCATGTGTCAGGATTCTCACACGGACGTCCAGGGTACAGTCCTCCGATTGCGTAAACAGACTCAGAAGTGAAGTTTCCGAGTGTGTCCTACCAGATTCCAGGCACAGCACCGTGCTCTCTGTGTGACCTGTCTTGCTGTCTGCACAATGACCTCATGGGATGACCATGACCACCCGGGGTGCATGGAGGAGATACGGCTCCCACGCTAGTGGGCTGACGACAGACAGACTCCAGACTGTTCAACATCCGTGCTGTTGGTCGTGAAGGTCACCCTTGAGCGCCCCAGGAGGGACTCAGAGACCACAGCTGGCCTTCACTGTTGGGCTGTCCTTGGACCCCAGTGCAGGTCTCATCTGCTTCCCATGAGCAGTATGGGCTGGGGGTGGGGGAGTAGGAGATGAGAGTATGTGAGTGTGTGTGTGTGTGTGTGTGTGTGGTGTGCAGGGGTGTGTGCGTGGATGAGTGGGGGTACGAGGAGTGTATGCAGATGTACGTGTGTGTGCGTGTGAGGTGTGGAGGGGGGTGTGTGTGTGCATGGACTGGGGTTGCAGGAGGAGTGTGCATAGATGTGCGTGTGGTGTGGAGGAGGGATGCATGTGGACGACTGGGGGTGTAGGAGGACAGGGCCCCCCTTCAGTGAAGAGAACTGAGCTCTGGGCTCAGAGAGCCCTTGTTCAAGTTCCTCCTGGTACGCTCATGTCTCAGGCCTTGGGCCGCTCACTCAACCACAGGGAAGCCTCCACTTGCTAATCTGTAAAATGGCTGATAGTCCCCACGGCGGAACGGCTGCACACGGCGCCTGCTCAGGGTGAGTGGTGCTCCAGAGACGTCTGGCCCTTCTCCGATTATCAGGGACTGTCCTTTGCTCATGCTCCTTTCCCTGGCCCCGGCTCAGGGATGTCATGCAGAAGCCCTACAGATGGAGGGTGGCTGGGGGCAGAGGCCGCTTAGGCTCAGCCTGCAAAGGTGGGACGGCCGTCCTGGGAGAGACAGAAGTGAGGAGGGGTGTGCATCCCTCCATCACCAAACGGTCCAGGAAGATGCATCCCGGCTTCAGAGCCGTCTTGGCAAGAGGGTGTTGTCCCTCACGCTCTGCCCTGTTGGGACTGCTTCACGCTGGACTCCCTGTGTGCTCTTGCCAGCGAAACAGCAGCGAGTGACCCTATTATCAGCCAAGTTCAAAGAAGATTCTGCATGGCTTTATCAACACTATTCTAAGTGCAATAGGATGATTTCTAAAGCAATCTGTTTAGTGCTTCACCAATGAAAGTCTACAGAAATTCACACTTAGCAATTCGGCTTCCTGATCCCACCAAAGCCAGTGGGACTTAATACTCAATAGAGTCAAACCAGAACCACTGTGAAGAACTAACTCTTTAACAAACATCTGATGTGAAACATTTTCTGAGCTTGCTTTCTTTCTTTTTCTTTCTTTCTTTTTTTTTTTCTTTCTTTCTTTCTTTCTTTCTTTCTCTCTCTCCCTCTTTTTTTTTAAGACTTTATTTATGAGAGAGAGAGAGGGATGGAGGACTAGCATGGGGAGTGGCAGACAGGGGGAGAAGCAGACTCCCCGCTGAGCAGGGAGCCCAACAGGGGACTTGATCCCAGGACCCCGAGACCATGACCTGAGCCGAAGGCAGACGCTTCACCGACGGAGCCCCCCAGGTGCTGCTCTGTGCTATTTCTTATCTACAGAACGAACGCTGAGTCCCAGGCCGCCCCGGCAGAGACCACCCGCCATAGCTCACCCGCCGTGTGGCATGTACCTGGAGGAAAATGCGGCCGATGCCGCTCAGCAGCTGCGGCTCTTGCTCTGGGTGATACTGGATAACCGAGTGATAAGCATCCACGGCCAGCACATAGTCCTACGGGAAGAAAAACCGAAGAACTTCCTAGGGTTAAAGAGATCACGCTCCGGTTTACCAAGCTAGCAGCTCAAGCACCTGCAGAGTCTCGCGTGAAGAGACAGCACGTTAGCACGTGGGCTGGTCAGAAGCGGGAAACCCAGCGCCGGAAGCCGGGCCCACGAGGGGTGTGCGGGCTCGCCTGACAACAGGGCACCTAGGGTTCCGGGTTTTGTTCGAAACTCGAGTCAGGAGACGCCTTCCTCTCCCTGACAGGCCTCGGGCTTCCCCCTAAACGGCAACAGGAATTCCCCTGCACTCTCTTTCCTGACAAGCTCATTATGTGTCACTGTCTGCCAATTCCATAAACCAAATTTACTAACAGCATCTCTTAAATGTTTTCTATGCTAGAAATTGAAGGAAAGTCCTTAACAAGTGAGCGCACAAAACACTGCAGCAAGAGCAGACACACGATCCAGCCACGTTGGAGCCCGGTGCCCGCGGCTGGAGTGTGGTGCCCGTGGCTGGAGCGCGTGCCCGCGGCTGGAACGTGGTGCCTGCGGCTCCAGCCGCGTCGGAACCACGTGTGTGGGGCTCTGAGCAGGCTCCACTGGCTGCCGAGCTTGGTGGCATGTGCGCTCTGCCAGCGGCCTCCACCGGCGTCTCACTCGGTCGCCGGAGCACCCTGCACGCCGCCCTGTGGGAGCAGCACGGCCTGACCATGCCTGCACTCCCCTGCCGCCCCCCAGTACCAGCCCGAGGGGGGCCCTTGGCCGATGCTGAGTCATGAAAACCCTGTCCGTCCAGTAAGAGGTGGAGCCAACTGCCTGTCTCTGGTGCGACAAAATCACTTGCCAGAGTCGCCTGGGACACGGCCCTCGGCTTGTCTCAGGTGCCCCCCCCAAACTCTGGCTCCCCGCAACCACAGTGATCACTGTGACATTTACTGAGCAGGCTCGGTGGCCGGTGTTGTGTTCTCCCTAAGTCACAGCACGGCCCCAAGACATTCAGCAGCAGACGCACTTTGTCACCCCCACATTTGCAGCCTGAGCCAGACCGGGCTGGACTTAACTAGTGTACTAATTGGACTGGTCTACAGAAAGACAGGTGACAAGTAAAATTCCAGTTCTGCAGGAAAAGAATGAAAAAACTCTCTGCACTCTGGCACCTCCCAGTGAGGCTCATTAAGACAACGTTATCCCGAGCGTGCTGCTCACGAGGACCTGACAGCACCCGCCTGTCCCCCCACGGCTTCCTGCTGCCACTGCCGCCCACGGCAGGGCCGTGCAGCCTGAGGGTGGGTGTGCACGCACACGCATGTGAACATGCAAGAGCGTGGGAATGTGGGGGATGTGTGGGCTCGGGCGCGCGCGTTGAGTGCAAGGAAGCACACGTGAGAAAGCATGTACGTGGGTGTGTGCACCTCCACGAGCAAGTGTGCGCGTGCAAGCACAAGTATGAGAAACTAGGCGGGCCCATGAGCGTGTGCACAAGCGTGAGCACGTGTGAGCAAGTGTGATGCAAGCTTGAGCGTGAGTGTATGCGTGAGGATGCATGTGCAGGTGTGGGAGAGGCACCTCTCGTGGGGGAGGCAGTGCCTCCCACTGCTCGGTGGCTGGTGTGGGGCCCCTCGGTGGCTGAGGCCCCAGCTGAGAGTGCACAGGATGCCCCCATGAGCTCCAGGGGGAGGTCACCTGCTATAATTGAACACCTGCTCCTTACTGCCATTTCAGAGTGAGCAAAAGGCAGGTCTGACGTTCCAGTTAGCGCTCGAGTGTCACTGACACGTGCCAGCCCGTGTGCCCCAAATCTTGGCTTGTGCGTCATTCACTCTAGCTGGCATCGTGGAGAGCCAGAGCCAGGATGTGGAGGGTAGTGACATGCCCACTTCCACGAAGTGCAAGTCCACGGAAGCCAACATCACTGCCTCACAGCTCTGTTTCAGCATTTGAGGCCAGGAGTCAATGTTTCCAAAGATAATTTGATATGAAAGGACAGCTTTAGAACACCCAGCAATGATCCCTGATGGACCTGTTTTGCCACGGACCTGTGCAAGCATGACTCTCCTGGGAGAATAAACCAGGGCAGGCCCACACACGTGGGAAGCTGGCTTCCCGGCATGAGGTCGGACCACAGGGAGGCGGCGGCTGTGGGGCCATCACGAGGTCAGCAGTGCTAATGGGGCCTGCTCCTGCGCCTGGACGGGAGGTGGCCTGGGAGATGGCCCGGGAGCAGCTGCAGCCTCCGGGACGGGCTCTGGAATGTTTCACAGAGCCTATTATCAAATAAAGCAGAGCGGGAGTGTGTCACAGAGCTTCCCTAAGTGGATTATCATTGCCTGAAATGGTTTACTTACTGGAAGCGGAGGGAATATGACCTCTTAAAAGGAAAATGGCTGAAATGAGCTCTTTTGAGAGAGTTTAGCCCCCTGCAGACCACAAGTGACCTGCTTACAGGACAGGCTTATTCTAGCCCAGTGCACACCCTTCTCCCCGCAGCAGCTACTGGTTTGGTGGCCGTGAAACTGCATTTACAACTGTTTGCAGCCAGTAGGTTTGTGTGGATGACTGAGTGGGAAGAAGCTGGTTTACGTGGCTGCGTGGTCCCTTAGCTGATGTCCACGTGGGGCCGGGAGAGGGGGCAGCACATGGAAGCAGCAGGCGTCGCACCCGTGTTGTAGGCCAGTGTGGCGCCCTAACACTGCCACGGGTCTAAGGAAAGGGAGTGGCACTTAAAACGTGGGACTGGGTGCATCTCCACGGCCACGGCACACCTGTCCCTGGGCCTGACAGCCCATCCTACGGGTATTTGCGGGTGAAACGTACGAGTTGATTTCTCATCATAAGAAAAGCCAATACTCACTTCGCTGTAACAGAAACATCATTGACAACAACTGAATGGATGATGACGTAACTTGCTGTCGGCCACACACGCATGAGCAGCACAGCCCACACGAGGGCCGCACAGGTGGCAGCACCGTGCACGTTCCCCATGCGGCCGGAGAACGTGCGCACATGTGCTCACTTAGGCCTCCATGGCACAATGTTCCCTCTTTTTAACTCACAAAAATGGAAGATTAGTCGAAAATTTCAAACGAATTGTATTTATCATGAAGTAGGCTCTGTCTTGTGTCCTGACGAAGTAGGCAGAAAGCTTACACGTGGTCCTCGATGGTATCTTACCACCACGCGACAACCAACAAAAGCACTTTTATCCCATAATCTTCTATTAACGTGTCTTAGCGATGCAAATAAAAATCTACCAGTGGAACGGGTAACTTCCCTCCTGGGGAGTCTCAGCCCCATGATTAATGAAACGTCAGCCCCGTGAACGTACAATCTGCTCTTTCCTTGCACAAGCTGGTGGGTTTCCCATGCGGCTGCAGTGGCCCCAGGGCGGGAGGCTGGACCGTGGGGTTCCAGAGTTGGGGAGAATGGCCTGTCTGCAGGGGCAGAGCGGACAGGGCCCTGGCTCTAGGAAGGGATCTGCTCACTGCCAAGGCTGTGGGTGGGAGGGAACACGCTCCCTGCTGCCCCCACACACACCCGGGGCCTGCACACCCACGAGGGATGCGGGCACCACACAGGCAGCCACCTTGTCAGAACCGCCGGCTGCGCACACAGCAGGGAGAACGCTCTGAGCTCCTCCCCCGCACACTGTCCTTCACCCCGTGTGCTGGGGGTGCTGCGTGAATGTCAGAGCGGAGGGGCTTCAAAGACAGCTCTGAGCCTCTTCAGAGCTGGCGCCTAGGGCTCTGGGACAGGAAGGGTGCCGCAGGGTCACTGTCGGTGCCCTCCTGTCTCACCCCTACAGTGGCCACATGGACGGGAGACACGTGAACACCCAGTGCAGGTTGCTGTAAAGCGGGTTCAGACCACTGTCCTCTCCCTGACCAAGTGGGCGCAGGGTCGTGCTGGGAATGCACGCCCGCAGCCAAGCTGTCTGCACCGCGCCCGGGGCACGGGCCTCACACACAGGGCTGCGAGGGGCGGATGTGTAACATGGCTGTCGCACCAGAGGCAACCATGGGACTCACTCCCCAAGAAACTGCTCTGCTTTGCTAAAGGTCAGGAATGACCTTGGGCTGACTTGTGGGGAATTCAGGGTCTCAGTCTCATGATCGCCCAGAAGGGGTCTGCAGCTACGCGATTCCCACGGCGGCTTTCCCTGGCCTCCTCTCCCCCGCAGCTGCGGCAGTGCCACGGGCGGGGTGCGGGTCAGTCTGCCCTGGGCCCCAGCTGAGCCAGGCGGTGGTGCTGCAGGCTCACGGAGGAGGGAGGAGTGGGCAACACTGCTCTCAACTTCGGAGGAGAACAGGCTGGAGGAGACAAAGGAGTAACACCTGAGTTCAGCCTCCTGGTTGTGTGGGCTGCCTCCTCGCGGGCCAGAAGGCTGGGAGTGGGGGGGGTCCCCGAGACACAGGTCTCATGGGGAAGCCCGGCTCCGGACGCCACGGGCATCCGTCAGCAGGCCTGGTCAGGACAAGAGAAAACAGCCCCCCTTCCACGGAGACCTTTCTGGGATGGAATCCAGAGAAAACAATGGGGGAGGGGGAGAGAACACGCATGAATGATGATTTTAATTAAGTCACCGAAACCCGTTTGAACAATCAAACTTGACAATGTAAAGTCTATGCTCGGCTGAAATTTCTTTCAGTATAAACTAACGTCATCCAAGAGTGTGCTACTGAGCTCTCTGCCTGGGCAAAGCCGCACACTCACGGTGGGGTACTTCCTCCTCAGGGTCCCAGCCGCCCCATGCAACTTCCGCTGACATCCCCTTCCAGAACGGACGTACCTTCATCAGGAGCAGGCAGTTTGCCATGGAGCACATCACCCGGCCCAGTCGGGACCGCCACAGCTGAATGGAGGCTGCAAGAGAGGGCAAGCGGTGAGCGTGTGCAGGTCGGAGGCATGTCTGGCCCTCGGCCATGGTCTTGGCACTGCGGCTGTTGAGCACAGGGCATCAGGCCAGCACTCTTGGCTCGGGGAGGAGAATGGACGCAGAAGTGACACAGAAGGAGAACAGGAGGGTAACGGGTCAGCTTCAGGGCACAGAGGAGACCACATGGCCCAATGAGGGCCTCGCTCACAGAGAACGAACACATGGGTCTGCCCACGGTCGGGCCACTGTCCGGGCACTGTACACCTCTCTAAGTGACCTGTGGGAGGCGCTGCCCACCTGCCTGGGGGTGCAGTCCAGATGCAAGATCTCTCGCTGGGGGACTGGCAGATGGTTCACCCAGCAGGGTGTCTGCACACCGAGCTCTGCGTCCTGAGGTCGGCCCCACGGCAGAAAGTCTTAGATGAAAACCGTAACTCCCCTCCCACCTTCACAGACTCTGTGAGCATCAGTGTGGGAAGGGCACAGAAGTGCTGCCTAAAAGGTCAGAAGCACCCTCCCAAGGGAGCGAGGAGGTCGGCAATGACACAGAACCAAAGCTGGCTCCCCACGAGCTGTCCAGCCAGGGCTGGCTTGTGGTCACACACGTGGCCCAGGAGGAAGGCGGGAATGGGCGGGGACAGAGGAGCACAGTAGGACCAGGACGGGGAGGAGGATGAGGGTGGGGGGATGGGAGGAGGGAGCAGGGAGGCAGTGGTGGGGGCACACTGGCCGGGTCAGACAGCTCAGCTGAGGGCTGGGGGGCACATTTGAATGAGCATGATTCAGTGAGGCTGCCTCACCCTGATCTGCCCACTTACTGAATCAGAATGTCCCGCTGCCGCCAGGACCAATGGCCAATCGGGGGGTAACAACTGCCTAGAAATCATGCTTTTTCTTGGACTGCTTAAGAACACAATTAACTTACTTGCCAGAATTTAAGAACTTCACTCACTTCGCCTTTCAGCAATTAAAAATACATTAGCTACTTACAGCATCACTTTTGTGAAAAGAAAAATTCTCAACAGGATCTTTTGTTAATGAACATGAAATGCAGGCTGTCTCAGGGAACCCCAGTTTATCCCCACAGACTTCTTTCAAGGGCTACTTCTTCCCTTCTCACCGTGAAATCTGTTTATTATGGCCCTTAGCTCTCCAGAAACTGCTTTCTGAGATCTAGTAACTCCCTGCTAATTCCCCTAAAACAGGTCCTCCGTGGGGAAAAGTGACCACGGGCAGACAATAACAGAGAACGGGAGGTCGGAGGGCGAGCGACCTCCCTCCTTGCTAACCCACCTGCAGCTACACTGGCGAGAAGGATGTGTGTGCACACACGTACCCGCACTCCCCTACACCTGCTGTCGTCTGGGATTTCTCAGAGGACGCTGTATTTAAAGCACAGATATAGTCCAGTGCTGTTGGGCCCAAAGGCAAACATCTCCGGCCCACACTGTTCTTCCGTTCTCTCAGGCTCATGAGCGTGGCCAGAGTCACCACACTCCTGGGGGCACCAGTGCGGCTGGCTCTCTGCCTGGAGTGTCCCCTCCCCAGGCCACCTCGCCTGCTTTTGGCCCATCGGTCTTCCCGGAGCAGTTTCAGAGGAAGCCTAGCAGAGCCCGCTCCAAGTCAGGCACGTGGAGGTGGAGACTGCCAAGCCCCTGGAGGTGAGACAGAGTGGGACCAACACTGTGGGGAAAGGGGAGGACAGGCCCTGAGGAAGAAGCAGGTGAGGGGCTTCTCAGGGAGGCGCCATCTGAGTTGGGTTTTGAAGCATAATTAGAAGTTCGTCCCTAATGTTCTCAAGAAGTTGCTGCCAGGACGACCTCAAGATGCACTCGGCTCCCAGCAGCCCAGTGCTCAGCGTCAAGACTGAGTTCGTCGGCCTGGCCTCCTCGGCTGTGTGCAGGGCCCTCTTCCTCTCCTCTGCAGGGACTCACACTCCCCCTGCCAAGGCTGTGGCTCTGGCGGGCAGCCCCATTCCCAGGGACGCCCCTCCCAGGGAGGCCTGGGTTCCTCTCTGTCCCAGCACCTAACGTGGAAGCCACACTGGTTTCTGCATTACTGGGTATAGGCGGGTCCTCTGCACCCAACGGGGCTGCCTCTGGGCAGCCCTCACGTCTACGTTTGCTCTTCACGTATCAACAGTGCCAGGCATGGTGCTTGACTTCCCAAAACAAGAATGAGCAAATGAATGCACACAAGGACCAATGCATTACTAAGTAAGAAGGGAAAAACGATGAGATAGAAGAAAACCTTTGGGGCCAAATCGTCTGACAACTCTCGATAATTATTTAATGAAAAGTCTGGCCACTGACCTTGTCTGTTCTCCTGCGTGATGCTGCTCATGCCCCCGTCTTCAGCTGAGCCTTGCTCCAAATTTGTCAGGATCTGCGGTAATTCCAAACAAGAACGACACAATCATAAAAAATGCATTTGCTTCTAGACTTTGTGATGATATATCCCAGGAGGAAGAGATTTCTCTATATGAAAACCAATCTGTCAAGGAATGTTTCACATGGACACACTTTAAATACCGCCACTCACCACACAGGGAGGCGTCGTGGAGGGGAAGCTGCCCTCCCGCTGATGGCGGACTCTGGGTTTATGATGCTCGTAAAGCTCTCAGAGACATCAGATGTAGGGTAGCTTTTCTCTCTTTTCAAGAAAAGCATCAATATGTTACACATGAGGGTGGTTTTTAACTCCTGTGAAATACCAGTCTCATTCCTCCAGGGCACCATGACGGGCATGGCCTTTTGAAACGTATCAAATACTTTCTGAGCAACTGTCACTTTACATGGTTTCTGCGGTTTGGGTAATAACTTTGGGTTGCTTCTTTTGTGTTTTGCCTTTTCTTGAAAAAAAAAAAAAGCTGTTGCCACGGGAATCTGCGTAGAGAATGTGTCTTATGTATATATATATATATTATACATATGTGTGTGTGTATATATATATTAATTATCTTTAATAGAAAATGGCAGGACAAGGAGAGAAAAGCATGGAGAGTAAAGACTTTGCTGGGGAGAAAAAGTGTTAATTGAAGAAAGGCTGTATCATTACTGCCTTCAGGGCATGTTGCTTTGGGGAGAAACCCTTTTGTTCATCGGTTGGCCTGTTAACATCTCCCTCAATAACCCAACCCTAAGAACCGGCTGTGGGCGTTCATGTGCCTGGTCCCCGTGGACACAGCAAGGAAGGTGAGCGGGGCCTCTCTGCACCTTCAGGAGTCCCTCGCTGACTCCAGACACGCTGGGGCCAAAGCTGAACCTAGCAGGGTCTAAATCGGGTCAAATGACGTTTTTCAGCTAATCTGTATTCTGATAAAGGATTATGAAAACAGAAAATGACCAGGAAAGGTCTTGATGGTGCTACTGAATTAACTAACCTGGGCTGGGATAGAGGTTGGATGGGAAAGGAGAAGGGACAAGAACCACAGAACAAGAGCAGCAGGTGGCACGGCACCCTCCTGGTCACTGGGTGGGACGCAGGTGGAGGAGCCAACAACAATGGAGCTGCAGAGGAGGAACTCCCAGGGATGGCCGCAGACACCCTGAAGGCCGGGTGGCAGCTTGGCCTCATCCCATGGCATCTCTTCCGGCTGCTGACGACCCACCTCGGGGGCCATGGTATCTGCAGCCTGGGCTGAATCATAAGACCCCAGGAGTCCAGGGGCTGGAGCGGTGACTCAGGAGGGAGGTGGGGGTGGGGCAGGCTACTCCGGAGCAGCAACAGAAGAGGAAAAATGTCCCAGGAAAGAAAGTGGGAGTCCCCTCTGATGTGATATGCAGACTTCACACACTCTCAGTGCGCTCACCTCCAGAACGTTAGTTCTGTAAATGAAAGTGACACAAACACTGCCAACCCAAAGCCTGAACTGTCTAGTCTGCAGCCGTGGTAAGGTCCCATTTCCCTTCCCCATCCCTTCTATCCCTGACAAAATGATGGAGGCCCACGTTCTGGTCGGACACTGGCAAGCACTGCTGGGTCTGCTCCCCACAACAAGCGAGGCAGGATGCACCAGCCTGGTCCACAAGGTGCACCCCATTTATACTCCAGAAATCCTCTAAGTTCATGGACCCTGGAGCATACACATGACCTTGGCATCCGGTATTTTAAACTTCAGGTTCTTATTTGTATGCCTGTGGTGTGACCCCCAAACCCTGCACTTTTGATGAGCTTTAGGTGACACTCTGGGGATTGATGGTCTGGGGACCACAGTTGGTGGGATAGCTCTGGGGAAGGAGCCTCGTACCTCTCCCTTTGGTAGGCTGTCATGGGCTGCAGGTGGCATGGAGTAGTTGTGGGGAAAGGGTTTTATGCACAAAGCATCTGGTGTACAGACAACTGGTGGCTGGCCCTAATTTAAGGACCCAAAGACTAACAACCTACTTGAGTCCAGACTACAGTGAGAGCAGGTCTGCCCTAGAGGGGCTCAGATTTCTCTAGAAGGTCCTAGGACCTACCTATCCCCACCACAGTTTCCTAGGGGAACTTTTGGAAAAGAGGTTCCTTGGAGCTGCTTCCAGCCACTCAAGGACTAGTAAACACTCCCATGGACCAGGCCCCATGCCAAGTCGCTTGTCCACACCGGGGATCTATCCTGCACGCAGCCCTGAGGCAGCTGGTGACACCCTGCATCTACAGATGAGGAGCTCAGGGCTTACGAGTGCCAGTCAAGCCACCAGGAAGATCCAGAGCTGCCCCTGGAAGGCTTCCCCACCTGCCTGAATCCAGCCCCTCCCAACCGTGGCCTGTGGACAGTGTCCTTCGGGCCTCACACCTTGAAAGAACGCTCTCTTCTTTCCATGCAGACCACGGAGGGAGACTACACCATGCCAAGACACACAAGCGAGGATCACAGAATTCCAGACCTCCTCCCACCGAGGCCTGCTTTCTGCTGGGTGATCACAAGCGAGTCAGGGCTGGGTCATCCGCTAACTTCCGTGGTTCTCTTCTGCTGCGTCAGATGCCACATGAGGTTATGGTTCACATTCCCAAGTCCACATCTTAAGATTTGCAATGATGCAATCTGAAGTCTCTAAAGGTGTCAATTTCCACCACGAGTTATGACAAATCTTGCAAAAGCCCAATGACAGGGACCCTCCTGGACTCCTTTGAGTGCACACTCTGAACATGAACGGGGCCAGGAGCCTCAGCCTCTCCCACCCTGATACCCCACAACAGGCAAGCTCCCATCATCTCCTGCTTGTGCTCTCCGGGCACGCACAGCCCCAGCCTGAGAATCAATGGCAAAGGGCAGAGATGCCACCTCGAGCCAGGACGCACGGGAGCCGTCTCTGATCTCTGTTACCTCTCTCCACTTGCCAAGCACTGCCATCTTATCTGATTAAGCCTCAACCAATGTGCTCTCTGCTGGAGCAGCAGGGAAGTGGGGCACCTGCGCCGTCTGGGTCCGGTGGGGCCCGGCAGCGGCCCGATGTTGTCGGCATGCTGACGGCCAGCCTCCTTGAGCACTTCCCTGAGAAGCTGGCCAGCAGGGGCTGACAAGGCTGTTCTTGGCTCCATTCTTAACTAAAAGATATTAACCCTTCTTGGAGAAAAAGCTCTCCCCTCTGCCTTATCAGCACACATCAGCAGAGAACCACACCGACACTGCACAAGGGGGGGGGGGGGGGGGGGAGTCTCTAAACTAGCACTTTTCTTACACGGTGCCCTCTGCCAGGCTCACCTCGGGTGTGGGAGGGACAGAGCTGAACTCAAACCACACCCCGTGTGTCCATCCTCCAGCTACTGGGGCATCATTACTTATGGACTGGATCTCCTTACGCGAGTGGAGCTAGAAATATGTTCTCCTGGCTGTTTCCCAACCGGCCCGTGAAGGTCTCTTGGGGCTGGCGGCAGAGACAGCCTGCAGGGAAGCCAGAGAGGCAGGGCCCATAGGACGGAGGCACCGGCTGCTCTGACCGCAGGCACTAGTTTCCACGCCCTGGGAGCATGGCAAATTTGTTTAAATCGAGGTACGCGTCACTCTTCATTGGTACAGTCACACTGAAGCAAACATTTACTACCTTACGGCAAAACCGGCGCCCCGCACCACTTGGTAAAGAGCACGAGTGACGGGCTGAAGCTGGGCCCGTGGCAGGATTCCTGACCACCTCACCTTGGGCTCACCGGTCGGATACGCTGAGTCTATCACCTTGCTCTGGGGTGGGGGGGTCTTCCATGTTAGGGAAAGCCTGGCCTCCTCGGGACACGACTGGCTTACAGACGCCGAGAACCACGGGCTGCCCTGCTCACCTGGGGCCAGACCTGCCTCCGGCCTGCCTTCCTGTCCCCAGCTGCACCGCCAGCTCCCCTCTATCTCCCTTTTCCCTGAAGACTCGTGTAGCTTTTTTCAACAGGAAAAACGTCTGATTATAAAACTTCCGTGTGCTAACATAAGACTGAGAAAATAAAAAAGGAACAAAGTGGCCTGTGTTCCTGTTGCCCACACAGCTGACATGACGCTGCAGTCTCCCCTGGGCGGACAGCCTCACTTCACTGAGACTGTACTGCCACTGAAGTTCCGCGGGCTGGCTCTGAAAGTCAGTATGGGGTCGTGGACACTTCCCACGTTACGGCTGGGGGCCAAGAGAACCATCTGGAAACCACATCAAGCCCTGACACCGCAGGCCTGGCCTCTCTGGGACACCCCACGTCTGGTGTCCTCTTTCTGTGGTTAAGGCGGCACAGAGTGGAATCAAGGGAGACCTGTATCTTACCTGTCCCCCAAGAAGGTGGGTAACAGAGCTCCAAACTGCAGAGAGAAAACAGCCCAACTGGGCAGCAGCCATGGGTGACAGGTCATTTCTCCTCTCTACCCACAGCTGCTCCTGGGTGCCCCCCACACATCACTGCGGCCGCCAGGGGAGGCTGTCTCTTCTCAGCTGGGAAACCCGTGCTGGGATGGAATCTGCTCTGTGGCAACGATGGGACCCACGGCTCAGAGTGTGTTGTTGGCACAGACAGCAGTGTGCTCTAAGCAGCGTGAGCCGCCTCAGCTGCCTTTCTTCCCAAGGGAGGACAACCTTGCACTGCCCTGGCCTGGCGTCCACGTTCGCCCCTTCCCAAGCATTTCCCTCTGCAGCCACTGCTGACCTCCAGCCTGGAAAAACGACCTTGAAGACCAACAACAGACACCACGTGAGCACTGAAAACACACAGGATAGAGAATTCTTCGGGGAATGTGAACTGAGTAACTCTGCTTTCTTCCCAGAAATGAGCACTCTGGTTGGGTAGACTGTCCTTGAGGAAAGCATCTTAGACCAGCGTCAGGGCTCCTGGTCATGAGGCCACCACACGCAGTCCTGGCACTGACCTCCCGCCTGTCCTAGTCTGCGCTGAAGACTCGAAGGGGTGGACTGGGGGTGCCCGGCTCTACGCCCGCAGCCGGACACCGTCAGGCCAAGCCACGTGCGTGAGCCACGCTGAGCCTGTGCCCCGGAGCTCAGCACCACCAGCCTGGGTCAGGCAGGATGCTGGGGACGGGGATGCGGGCTGAGGAAGGAAAACTGAGATGCGACGTCGTGGTTTTGACTCCTCACCAGTGAAGAGCCCTCCACTCCCTGGACCCCTGGAGACCACGCTCCGGCAGAGCGAGGGCAGGAGTTGCGACACTAGGGCGATTTCTGGACGGCCACGTTCCCAAGGCGGCAGGGATGACACTGCACTTGGGGGCAGCAGAAGGGCCGTAGTCTGACCCCATGGAGGAGCAGGGACCAGGTTCCTGGAACCGGGCAACCTGTTCTAGCCCAGGCTCTCTGCCAGCTGTCACAGCCTGCGACTCAGTTGGCGAGGCTCAGCCTCCACATCTGTACAGTGGGGCGCCATTACCTCCATTATCGTGAGCATCAGTGCAGGCAACGGGTGTAAAACACGCCACACAGCATCTGTTCCAGTGTGAGCGCTGCTCGCGTGTTGATGGCGACCCCACGACCATTGTGGTCATAGTGGGTGCTCAACCTCTGGCACACCTGGGGGCGGGGAGGGGCGGCACTGAATGACCCAGGAGAGAGCACAGAGCATTCAGGGAACCGTGTTGGCCAACAGCCTCTGGTTTAACTCCTTCCTTGGATTTCCCATTTGTTGTAACGAACAAAAAAATCCAGTCTGCCGGTGTTGGATGGAAGCCCGAATCCTGTGGTCTAACCTCTGGCCTCTCGTTTACGAGGGGACAGCAGAGGATCATGGGCCGTGCCACGAGCAGACGTGCGTGCAAGCAATCCAGCCGCGGCTCTCACTTTAACCCACCGAGTTCATGCCGTCCATCCCAAGAATGCTGTCCTGGCTTTTCCTGCTTTTAGATTTTGTATATCTTGAGTAAATTAATTCTAGCATGAACACAGACTTCCTGCCATGTAATTCCGCATGACCACGGTATACTGATGAGCGGCTCGAACAGAACACGACGGGCTGAGACAAGCACTTGTCCAGGACGCTGGCAGAGGACACGGGCGCACTGTGTTCCCCTCCATGCATGGCAGGTGCTCAGACACATGTGCCAGACGAACAAGCCCAGACAGAGCCATCCTGACCCACAGCTGGGTCAAACGCAAACCTCTCTCAAACTCCACAGCACATGGAACAGTGTTGTATGCAACTGATGAATCACTGAACGCTACCTCTGCAACTAATAACACACTATGTATTAATTAAACTGAATGGAAATTAAGAAAATAAACGTGTAGTCTTCCAAAAAAAAAGAAAAAGACAAACCTCTCCGGGCTCCAAAGTGCTTGGCGGGGATGTCCAGTTGCACCCAGCCTCACTTCTGCGTGTAGCCAGCTTGGGAAAGGAAGGGATGCCTGCCGGGGAGCCACATGGCCGCCCAGAAGGATGAGGGAGGAAGCTTATCTGCTGGGGTGATGGCGGTGGGGACCCGAGGGGACTGCAGGCACCATTGTGCTCTCTGCCTCTCCCTTTCTCTTTAGCACCAACCAGTCACGGCACATGGGTTACCTCTCTTTGGAGGCAGGGCCGAGTTTTAAGTTGGCATGTAAAGGAACACAAAGAAATTACACGTTGAAATTAGCATGAACACCCTTTTGGCCAGAGACCAACACAGTATCTCTTCCAGGACCAACTGCTTGCCTTCCTTCCAGAATGAGAACCACCTGCCGTGTCATCAAGGAAGCACCAGGAGAAGGACGGGCTTCCATTCGGGTCACGCTGTAAGAGAAACCGTGGCGCCCGTGACGTGTGGCAGGATTTTCACACGGTGAGAAGCAGGTGGCACCTGGGAGACTCAAGCCACACGCACGCAGTGGTGGCGAGTCCCTACGCTATTTCTGTCTTATCTCCCTCCAAGCCATGTCAGCCTAAGAGAAAGGCTCTCGTGGTGTGACGGCGTGAGACCTGGTTTCCCTCTCCTGCCCACACTGAGTGGTCAGCTGTCATCACCTGGCCACCTCGGGATGAGACCACTAGAGTCTGAGGAGGGACCTGGTGCAACAGAGCAGAAGCAAGACCCCATCTCCAGGATCGGCCCGTGTGAGGGGGTACTTCAGACACAGCAAGACGTGTTCCTACTGGACGAAGCAGAGACGCTGGCACAGGGAGGGAGATCTTGGGTCTTTCTCACTTCAACTGGGACATGACACAGTGAGGGCAGGTGTGTGATTTGGAGCACAGACCCCACAGCCAGACAACCTGGGTCAGATCACATGATCACAGGCAAGTTAGTCAGCCTCTCTGTGCCTCAGTTCACTCAGCCATAAAGTGGGGTAATAGTTACAGGGTTTGTGTAAGGATTAAATGAGCTAATACATGAAAAATGCTTAGGACCAGCGGCTGGTTCCCAGCGAGCAGGAAGTGCTCGGCAGAAGGTGTACGAGTTCTGATCGGCACGGGAGTTTTGACCTGCTTCATTTCCGACCTGGGCCGGTTCACCGCTCCTTAGGTAACCTGGTGGTCCCCCACTCCCGGGAGGTCACCATATTGATGCCGAACTTAGTGCGGACACCCAACCATCACTCATTTATGGAACATAAGAAGTAGGAAGATCGGTAGGAGAAGAAAGGGAAGAAGAAAAGGGGGGTAAACAGAAGGGGGAATGAACCATGAGAGACTATGGACTCTGGGAAACAAACTGAGGGCCTCAGAGGGGAGGGGGGTGGGGGATCGGGATAGGCCAGGGATGGGTAGTAAAGAGGGCACATATTGCACGGGGCACTGGGTGTTATATGCAAGTAATGAATCATGGAACTTTACATCAGAAACCAAGGATGTACTGTATGGTGACTAACATAATACAATAAAAAAATATTACTAAAAAAAAAGTGTACGAGTAGCCTACAGCAGTGGTGGCGGAAGACCTGCCCCCACCTCCCACGGGGACCCTGCATCCTGCCCTCAAGGAGCTCAACGCTGTAAATGCAGGATGCTTCAGAGCCAGAAAACTGACCTCCAGAACTCCTGTCTCTCTCCTACACTCAAGTCCCTGTAACGCTTGGAATTTCCTCTCAAGTCCATATGGAGGCAAATCAGCTGCGTACAGGGTAGACAATCACTGACTTCACATTTCTCAGTAACAAGTTATGTGTTTCTTATCTCTGAGAATAATTCTATCTCAACTGTGTTTCAAGGTTCAAGGAGAAAAGTGTTAGAATCTAAAAAAAATGTTGGTTAATGCCCTGTCAAGTGATCAGTGAGTAAGAAAGAAAACAGGTTTTCCGTTTGTCTCTTAAGTTCTAGAAACCAGGGGCTGGTACAGGCTCGAGGGTGTAAGGTGCCAGGATGCCTGCTCATGCTTGAGTGAGGTCCACTCTGTGCAGGGAGGAGCCTGCCTACCTCCCGCCTACCTCCCTGCCCCGAGTCCTGAGGACACCACCATCCTGGGAAGACTTCTACAGAACTTCAATTAAGAGGAACCGGAAACGGAGAGGAGGACCTGGATGAATCGAATCTCATTTAAAAGAGAGCAGTAACGCTCCCAACTACTTGTTGTCACAGTTTGGAAAGCCCTCCAAGACTCGGCTTCACTCAGCCCGCACGGCAGGGCCGCGAGGCAGGCAGGAAAGGCACTTTACTTCCATCCTACGGACGAGAAATCTGGGCATCTGCCCGCGGTCTAGTGGCAGAGAGACTCTAAAGCCCATATTTCCCTGCAATCTCACTAAGTGGGATGATCCCGTCCTCTGCTGACCCAGCTGGGAGCCCCCCCATCACTGCTACTTCCCAGCAACAGTTCAGAGAGCACTTCTGAGCCTCGCCTGCCTGCGGAGTCAGTATTTTGAACGACAGTTGTCATCATACAGTATAATTTGCTCTGATTCTGGAACATTTAAACCATTACCTCTTTAAATATTGCTCCAGTGCCTCTGTAAGACACGAGGCAGGTGCCTGCAGTATTTGCAGAATGTGTGAATGGTCTGCCACATTTAAGGGCATATGATTTTTACACAAGAGAGTATTTCCCTGCTTTTAATCTACCAATAATACTAAAGAAGAATTACATGCCAGCAAACTGGACAACCTAGACGAGATGGATAAATTCCCAGAAACACATACTCCTCCAAGACAGAATAAGGAAGAAATAGCAAATCTGAACAGACCAATTACTAATAATGAAATTGAATCAGTAATCAAAAAACTCCCAACAAACAAAAGTCTAGGATCAGATGGTTTCACAAGTGTTTTCTACCAAACATTTTATTTTTATTTTTTAAATATTTTATTTATTTATTTGACAGAGAGAGAGACAACCAGCGAGAGAGGAAACATAAGCAGGGGGAGTGGGAGAGGAAGAAGCAGGCTCCCAGTGGAGCAGGGAGCCCGATGCGGGGCTCAATCCCAAGACCCTGGGATCACGCCCTGAGCCAAAGGCAGATGCTTACCGACTGAGCCACCCAGGCGCCACTCTACCAAACATTTTAAAAAGAGTTAATACCTATCCTTCTCAAACTATTCCATAAAATTGAAGAGAAAGGAACACTTCCAAGTTCATTCTACGAGGCCAGAATTACCCTGATACCAAAATCAGATAAAGACACTAGGGAAAAAAAAAAAAAAGAAATGAAAATCTCAGGCGAACATCCCTGATGAACACAGATGCCAAGATCCTCAACAAAGTATTAGCAAACTGAATTCAACTATATAATAAAAGGATCACACACCAAGATCAAGTGGGATATAGTCCAGGAATGGAAGGATGGTTCAATATCCCCAAATCAATGTGATACACCACATTAACAAAATGAGGAATAAAAATCCTATGATATTCCCACAGATGCAGAAAAAGCATCTGACACTGTCCATTTATGATAAAAACTCTCAACAACGTGGATATAGAGGGAATGTACCTTAACAGGAGGAAGGCCATATATGACATGTCCATAGCTAACATACTCAATGGTAAAAGATTGAAAACATTTCCTCTAAGATCAGGAACAAGTTAAAGCTGCCCACTCTTTTATTCAACCTATTATTGGAAGTCCCAGGTGTAGCAATCAGATAAGAAATAAAAGGCATCCCAAATTAGAAAGGAAGTAAACCTGTCACTATTCACAGATGACCTGATACTGTATATAGAAAAATCCTAAAGCATCATCCAAAAACTATTAGACCCAATAAATGAATTCAATAAAGTTGCAGGATACAAAATCAATGTACAGAAATCTGTTGCATTTGTATACAATAAAAAACTATCAGAAAGAGAAATTAAGAAAATAATGCCATTTACAACTACACATCAAAAAGAATAAAATATCTAGGAGTAAATTTAGCCAAGAAGGTGAAAGCCCTGTAATCAGAAAACGGGAAGACAGTGATGAAGGAAACTGAAGAAGATGCAAATAAATGGAAAGATATTCTGTGCTGAGGACCGGAAGAGTGTTGTCAGAATACCCAAAGGAGCTTACGGATTCGACACGATCCCTATTCAAACACCAATGGCATTTCTCACAAAGCCAGAACAAGCAACCCTACAATTTGTTTGGAACCACAAAAAACCCTGAATAGCCAAAGCAATCCTGAGAAAGAAGAGCAAAGCTGCAGGTATCATACTCCCGATTTCAAACTATACTAGAAGCTATAATAATCAAAATAGTATGGTACTGGCACAAAAACAGACACATAGCCCAATGGAGTAGAACAGAGAGCTGAGAAATAAACCCATACTTTTATGGTTCATTAATCTATGACAAAGGACACAAGCATATGCAACGGGGAAAAGACAGTCTCTTCAATAAACGTCAGGAAAACCGGAGAGCCACAGGCAAAAGAATGAAACCAGACTGCGCTGTCTGACACCAGACACAGAAATGAATTAAAAACAGAAAAGACTTAAATATAAAACCTGAAACCATTAAACTCCTAGAATAAAGCATAGGCAGTAAGCTCTATGACACTGGTTTTTGTGGTATTTTTTTGGATCTGTCTCCTCAGGCAAGAACAACGACAAAAAAGCAAAAATAAAGAAACGGGACTACATCAAACTAAAATGCTTTTGCACAACAAAGGAAATCAGCAACAAAATGAAAAGGCAAAGTACTGAATATGAGGAAGATATTTGCAAAGGACATATCTGATATCCAAAATGTAAAGAGCTCAGAAAACTCAATATAAAAAAACCCAACCAGGCAGAGGGCCTCAATAGCCAGTTTTCTAAAGAAGATACATGGAGGGCCAACGGGCACATGAACAGATGCGCCACATGACTAACCATTGTGGAAATGCACATCCACAGCACACTGACGTAGCATCTGACACGTCTCAGAACGGCTAGAATCAAAGACAAGAAACAAGTGCTGGTGAGGATGTGGAGGAAGGGGAACCCTGTGCACTGCTGGGGGGAAAGTAAGCTGGAGCAGCCACTCTGGAAAACAATATGGCGGTTCTTCAAAAAATTAAAAACAGAATTACTGTATGATCCAGCAAGTTTACTTCTGGGTATTTATCTGAGGAAAATGAAAACATGAATTCTAAAAGACATATGCACCTCTATGTTCACCACAGGATTATTTACAATAGTCAAGATATGGAAGCAACCACTGTCCACTGATGGACGATTGGATAAAAAAGGTGTGATACATATATACAACGGAATATTATTCAGCCGTAACAAGAGTGAAATCTGCCATCTGCAACAACATGGATGGCTCTACAGGCTATTATGCTCAGTGAAATAAGTCAAAGACAAATACTGTATGACTTCACCTACATGTGAAATCTAAAAACAAAATGAACAGAACAAAACAGAAACAGACTCAGAGACACAGAGAATAAACTGACGGTTGCCAGAGGGAGGGAGATGGATGAAACAGGGGAAGGGGATTAGGAGAAGCAGACCTTCCAGGTGTACAGTAAGACACAGGGACGTAACGGACAGCATGGGGAATACAGCCAATAATACCGTTACAGCTTTCTATGGTGACGATTTCCTAACGTATAAATACTGAATCGCTGTGTGGTACTCGAAACAGATACAATATCGTACGCCAACTATTCCTTCCCCAACAACAACAAAACTAAGGAAGAAGGATTTCAGGCCCCAAGTTTTGCCAAAAAACACGCACTGCCCCCAAAACCATTTTAGTGAGAACAAAGACTCCTGTGGTCATGATGACCCGGGTCACCCTTTCTGGGGGAAGTGGTGATGGCGGTTGCTGGGGAGGGTTGAGTAGGGAGCACTGTGGTGCGCTCCCTCTGAGGGCAGACTCTCCGTCAGGAGGGGAGACGGGCAGAGCGGGTCACCATGGAGCCGTCATTACCTTGCTGCAGACGGCCTTCACCTTGTGCAGTCTGTCCAGGGACTCCTGCGGATTCCCCAGGTATTGCTGAAGCTCCGCGTGTAAGATCCGCATCGAAAAGGGGACCATGGAGCCTAGAACCAAAGTCAGAGTTGAGTTAGTGTGCTATCACTCAGCATGCTTTCCGACTTCACACACCTGACGGAGGGAACCGCCAACGTCCCAGCAGACAGGATGACAGAATCCCTTCATTTCTCAGTAAAGTATGCAATGGTGTCAATTATAAAATGTATGTCGGTTTTCTCGGTAAAGCCGTATATACATACGTTCTAGGCAATTATCAAAGGAGAAAGGTGGATGTCACTAATGTTTCCATAGCTGCGCTTTAACTAGGGACTGCTTCTTCCTCCAATAAAAGAAACCACAAAACACTCATGGATTTTTGAAATATTTTTTTGGTATGACAAGCAGAAGTAGGAGGTTGCTTACGTTGGGGTCCCTAGAAGGAGACCCTGAAAGGAGGCTCTGCAAGCACGTAAGGATGTCGGGGTTGTAGGACCAGGGAAGGAAAGTGAGCGAAGGTGTGTCTCAGGCCCAGGTTCTGAGGATGGTGCTTAGCCTGATTCGGTGATGTGCAAGTGCAAGTGCGTGTGCACGTGTGTGTGCACGCGTGTGCGTGGCTCTGGCGCAAAGGCTCTCTCTCAGAGGTGCCCTAACAGGAGGCAAGGAAGCTAGACTTGAAAACTCCGCCCTCCAGGGAACACTCCATCCGTGTGCTGAGGGGGAATGAGGGCAGCTCTCTGAAGAAGGGCTGCACCTGAAATGAAATTATATATAGTGTTTGGATGTGGCTGTATCATCTCTCAGAATAAGGGAACGTTTTTATTGACGTCATGTCTCTTCTCATAGGATTTGGAATTTGACATATAGTATATACACAAAGTACAAAAAAACCATCAAAATTATCAAACAGCCTGCACTGGTCACAACTGAGGTAATGGATACGAACATGACAACACAGGGCAATCCTGAAGAGTCGGAAGAGGGCTCTTCAATACAGACTGGAGGCGTCAATGTCTGGATCCAGAATATAGTCTGGAAGATGGTTAGAAAGCTGTGTGACACCTGCAAGCGACTCGGCCTCTCTGTGCCTCAGTCTGCCTGCTGCCTGACCATTAATCATCAGGGAGAGTTGTCACGCGCCACACCAAGATGGCTTCTCAACTGAGCTGCTTCTTACCTTGAAATGGCAGGGTGCTCTGCATTAAAGACAAAAGAAAGCTCTACAGGGAAGTCATAAATAAGGAACGCAACAAAAAGTATGCTCTCTGGTGATTCTAAGTCCAGAGAAAAGAAAGATGACAATCATTGAGTCTTAAATGTTTGAGTTTAAACGAGTTGTCTCTGCTCCCTAGAGAGAGGTGTCTTGACCGCGAGAATCACCAGCTATGGCGCTGTGCTACCTTGGCAGGCCATGCGTTAGCTGCGTCATTTCCACCCCTTCGTATCAAGTAAACAACAGGCGACAATCACTCCCGTGTGGGTCAGAATTCACCTGCAGAGAGAGAATGTCTCTAGAACTCTGTAAGTTCTGTAAGATAAGCACAGAAACAAACCTTGTACCTCACGTTCCCAAACTCGATCTGTGAAAGAGCTGAGTGTGTGACAAGGCGGTGCGGAGTTACGTGCTGCATACACTCGCAAATGCCCGTGTACCAGAGGGAGTTTCTGCATTTAAAAAGACATGCAAAATCATCTGGAACTAAAGGAGAATGAAAGTACAACTTACCAAAATTTGTGAGATGTTCTAAAAGCAGTGCTAAGAGAGAATTTTACAGCATTATGTGAATATATTTGAAGAGAAAGAAAATCTTAAAATCAATCATCTAAGCTTCCGCCTTAGAATACTAGAGAAAGACAATATAGAAGAGAAAGAAAAGAAATAAAAATTAAAGCAGAAATCAATGACATTGAAAACAGGAAATCAACAGAGAACACCAACAAAACTCAAAGCTGGTTTTTTGACAAAATTAGTAAAACTGATAAACATCTAGCCAGGCTAACAAAGAAATAAAAGGGAAGACATGAATTATTAACATTAGAAATAAAAGAGGGGTCATCACTACTGATTACATGGACATTAAAAGGATAATAAAGGAATACTATGAAGAACTCTATGTCCACAAATTTTGAACCTAGATGGACCAGTTTCTTGAAAGACACAATTTAGTAAAAATCACACAAAGAGGAAGAGAGAATCTGAATAGTCCAGTAAGATACTAAAAATTAAATCAAGAAATAATAACCTTTCAAAATGGAAAGCCCCAGGCCCAGATGGTTTCACTGGTAAACTTAACCAAACATTTAAGGAAGAAATGATACCAATTCTCTACACTCTTCCAGGAAATAGATGCAGAGCAGACACTTCCTAATTTATTCTATGAGGCTAGCAGTACCCTAAAACCAAAACTAGACAAAGACGTTACAGGAAAAGAAAACTATAGACCAGTATGGCTCAGGAATGCAGATACAAACATCCTCAACAAAATCAGCAAATCAAATCCAACTAAACTGAACCCAACAAAAATTAGCAAATCAAACCCAAAGGTATATAAAAAGAATTATACACCATGACCAAGTGGGATTTGGATTCAGTCCAGGTATGAAAGGCTGGTCCAATACTCAAAAAGCAGTATAACCCATCACATCAAAGAAGCTAGGTAAGTCACAAGGTGTACCAACAGATGCAGAAAACACATTTGACAAAATATAACATCCATTCCTGATAAAAACTCTCAGCAAAGGAACAGAGAACTTCCTCCACTTGATAAGGAACATCTACAGAAACCTACAGCCAACAACAGCCTTAATGATGAGAAACTGGATGATTTCCCCCTAAGATCTTGGAAAGGCAAAGATGTCCTCTTTTAATTGCTCCTACTACACATCATACTAGAAGTCCTCATTAGTGCAATAAGACCAAAAAAAAAAAAAAAAAAGGAAAAAGGTATTTAGATTAGAAAGGAAAAAGGTATTTAGATTAGAAAGGAAGAAATAAAACTGTCTTTGCAGATGATAAAATCATCTATGCAGAAAATCCCAAAGAACTGACAAAAAACAAAACACAAAAAAAATCTTCCTCAAGAAATAAGCAACTAAAGAAACAGGAGATGAGGTTATCTGTAAGTCAATTGGTTTGACTTACACCAGCAATGAACAACTGAAATTTGAAATTAAAAACACAACACCTTTGGGGCCTCTGGGTGGCTCAGTCAGTTAAGCATCTGCCTTTGGCTCAGGTCATGATCTCAGGGTCCTGGAGTCCAGCCCCACACTGGGCTCCCTGCTCGGCGGGGAGCCTGCTTCTCTCTCTCTCTCTGCTCCTCCCCCCTGGTCGTGCATTCTCTCTTTCTCTCACAAATAAATAAAATCTTAAAAAAAAAAAAAGAGTGAAGAAATACTTCTTTAAAAAAAAAAAACCAAAAAACACAAGATCATTTATATTAACAGCAACATTAATGAAATAGTAAGATACAAATCTGGCAAAATACATAAAAGATCTTTGAGGAAAACCGTAAGGCTCTGGTGAAAGAAAGCAAAAAAGATGTGAATAAACGGAAAGATGCTCCATGTGCACAGACAGGAAGATTCCACATTGCCAAGGTGTCCATTTGCACAACATGATTTGCAGATCCAAGGCAATCACAGTCAAAGCCCCCATGCTGTTCGGTGGACACGGACATACAGATTCTCAGGTTTATGTGGAGTGGCAAAAGATCGCAAATATGCAACACAACACTGCAGAGACGAGCGAAGTTGGAGAATAGACACCACCCAACTCTACGACTTACTATAAAGCTGTTGTAACAAAGGCTGACACTAGCAAAAGAACAGAACAAGTACATCCATGGAACAGACCAGAAAGCCCAGAAACAGGCCTCATGAACACAGTCAACTGATCTTTGACAGAGAAGTAAAGGGAAGTCAAAGGAGAAAGAGCAGTTCCTTCAGCAAACGATGCTGGGACTACTAGACAGTTATGTGGGGGGAAAGGAAATCAATCTCAACATAGACCTTCCATCCTTCACTAAACTTAACTCAATATGGGTAACAGACCTAAATATAAAACACAAAACCGTGAAAGGTCTAGAACAGAACACGAGAGAAAATCTAAATGAACTGGGTTTGGTAATAACTTTTTAGACACAAAACCAAAAACATGACCCATAAAAGAAAAAAATTGGACTCATTAAAATTAAAAACTGCCCTGTCAAAGACAATGTCAAGAGAACAAGAAGACAAGCCAAAGCCTGGGAGAAAATATCAGCAAAACACACACCTGAGAAGGGATTTGTATCTAAAACATACAAAGAACTCTTAAAAATCAACAAGAAAACAACTCAATAAATGGACAACAGATCTGAACAGGTACCTCGACAAAGGTATCCCGATGATAAAAAAAGCATGAAAAATGCTCCCCATCATACCTATGTCATTAGGGAGCTGCAAACTGCAAATTAAAACAACAATGCAATAATACTGCTAGACACCCATTAGAATGGTTAAAATCCAGAAAGTTGACAGCACCAAATGCTGGCGGAGATGTGGAGCAACAGGAACTCCCATTCATCGCTGGTGAAAACGCAAAATGGTCTAACTGTTCTGGAAGACAGCCTCGCAGTTACTTACAAAACTAAATACAGGCTTACCATATAATCCAACAGTACCGCTCCTAGGTATTTGCCCAAGTAACTTCGAAATCTATGTCCACGCAAAACCCGGCACAAGAATGTTGACAGCAACTTTATTCGTCATTGCCAAAAACCAGCAGCAGCCAAGATGTCTTTTGATAGGTGAATGAATAAATTGTGCTACATCCAGACAACTGAGTATTTTTCAGTACTAAAAAGAAGTGTGCTACCAAACCATGAAAAGACCTGGAGGAATCCCAAATGCACATGGCTACGTAGAAGCAGCAGCCTGAAAAGGCTGCAGATTACGTGATTGTGGCAATAAAACAATCTGCAAGAGGCAAATCTATGAAGCCAGTAAAAAGATCGGTGGTTTCCTGGGGCTGGCGGGGAGGGAAGGACAAGCAGACCGAAGACAGAGGATGTTAAGGGCAGTGAATTCTGGGGGTTACGACAGCGGTAGATACACGCCATTATCTGTCTGTCCAGACTCAAAGAATGTACAACACCAGGAGTGAGTTCCAAAGGACGGATTTTAATAACAATGTACCAATCTATTGTAACAAATGTCCCACACAAATGCAAGATGTTAACAAGATATTAACAAAAACTATGCAGAAAAGGGAGTATATGGAACTCTCTGTACTATCTGTTCCACTTTTCTGTAAACCTGAAAGAATCCCAACAATAAATATTAAAACAGAGAAGCTCAACTGCACTCAGAATTTAGTGTACAAGAAAGACAGTACCCCAAATTACTGAGCAGGAAAACGTAATTCTCAATAAGCACTGCTGGGGTGTGTAGCAGGCCGCGTGAAAAAAGAACGAGACCCATTCCTTAAGGAAAATAAAAAAGACTGTTTTGGGGATCTCAAATTGGAATAAAAAATATTTTCTCTTGGAAATACTAAATATGGTAGCCAGTTATAGTTGAAACAGTAATATTAGTACTCTATTCCAGATACATTCAATAGGCTTTTGTGGGCTGACCTAAGGGCCTAACTAGGTACAGACTGAATTCTATGGAAACTGCTAAGTACCAACGACTTTGCACATGAACTTGTGGGGTGCCACTAGTGAAACATGCGGTCTGTTCATAGTTAAACCACAGAAAAGTCGTCTGTAGTTTGATGAATGTTACAAAAATGTAATTTTTCTGTATGGTGTAAGTAGCTGCAAAGTTCACAGATTCAAATGAAATACTTTTAGCTGAAAGAGATGAAAGTAAGTTAAAATTATTTTATTTATTTATTTTTAAAGATTTTATTTATTTATTTGACAGAGATAGAGACAGCCAGCAAGAGAGGGAACACAAGCAGAGGGAGTGGGAGAGGAAGAAGCAGGCTCACAGCAGAGGAGCCTGATGTGGGGCTCGATCCCATAACGCCGGGATCACGCCCTGAGCCAAAGGCAGACGCTTAACCGCTGTGCCACCCAGGCGCCCCTAAAATTATTTTAATCGTATAAAGATACGCAGGCAGGTAGAGGAAGATATCAACAGATTGTGGAAAGCAATCAGACACACAGGGTAGGCTCAAAGCTAATAGGAACCCTTGGAATATGGGGAACTACACAGAACCCTGGTTCTCAGAGTGGTCCTTCTCCCAGCTGCAGACTAGGTCCCCACTTGGACCTGCGGCGCCAGAACCCGCCTCCGCCAAGGCCCCAGGGGCCAAGTGCATAGGAAAGCTGGAAAAGCCCTCATCTGAACCATTACTTCCCCGAGGTAAGTTTAAAGTGTAGGCTTACACTTGACCCCTAGGGTGTCAAGCCACAATTTATATTTGTCTAAACGTGCCTCAACATGCACAGCCTCGTTCGTTAGGGTCGAATTAGAGCTAGCAGTCAGTATTACAATACCCATGATACATCGCACGACGGAAGCCTCCCTTCTTAGGCACATGTTGTTCCCTTGCTATCGCCTCCTCTTTCTATGTTCTCTAGAACACATACAGGCGTTCAGAGATGTACCAGGGCGAGGGGACGGGAGAGTGCAGAAACCGTGAGTGTGCGTGAGCCCTGCTGGGCACGTCCCGGCGTCTGCCCGCACGCACGGAGCCGGCCTGAACACAGGTGACCCGGCCCGGGTAGAGGTGACCTGCGGTCCCCACTCCTCCTGCACCCCACGCGAGGTTTCATGGCTCCCTTGTTTTGAGTGGGTACAGCAGCTCCCACAGTGGCTTTTCAAGAGGGGAAAAGATAAAATTCACCCATGTCTTCCTTGAACGTGGGGACACGGATAAAATCACAGAACTAATACTAGTGAAGCAAAAATTTTTACGTTAAAAAAAAATGAAGCATGTTATTTTAGAACTACTAATGCGTGCTCCTTCGCCCTAATGTAACAGTGAAAGAGGACAACTATATGGAACTCCCGGATCCCTTGTTGCCACTAGGCCGTCTGCTCCTCTGTCTACCGCTGCTCCCGTGCAGACAGGATGCGTTTCTGTGGCAGGGAACACACTGCGTCCCCTTGTGCTGATGGTCCCTCTCCTCGCATCAGCCTCCCTCTGGGCACAGTCCGAGGACCTCCCTGTCCCTGCTCGTCTGCACCTGCCAATCCCGAGCCCCTCGCAGCACCTGGCACCACACTGCCAGCAGAGAGCCCCGGGCAGCGTGGCCGCAGGTGACACTCAACGCGGCTCCCTGTCATGTGAATCTGGGAGTTCGGACTCAACTCGACAGCTCAGAAGAGAAAGCGAGTGGGTGAAGAAGACCCGTGTGTGGCTTCCTTACTAAGCACGCAGTCTCTACCTAGGACTTTCTTAGAGAGATCTGGAAGCTAGGCCTGGAGAAGGAAAAAGCCTTCTTCCTCGTCTCTTTGGATACCACTGAAAAGCTCTTGCATAGCTTTAAAAATCAAGAGGAAAGCACACATCTCGCAGCCTCCAGGGAAAGAGAAAAATGGAACAATTCAGGAAGAAAAAAAATGCCTCTTTCTAGAAAAAAAACATACTGTTCATAGAGACAAAACCGGAAAAATTTGCAGCTGGAGAAACACTGCCGGTCCCACTTGAGCACGCTCACTGAGGCAACAAACGTTCTCTTAGCAGGTTCAGGGGCCCAGTGCAAGGCCAGGCCTGGACACACAAGCTGAGGGGGGACGACCACTGTCCCCAGGGAAACCACTCCCTGTCTTCAACAAAGTGCAGACGACTGCTTTGATGGGACTCGGGTCTTCTCTAACAATGCTACGGACTTAGTTTTGTTTGTTTTAATGAAAAACAGATAAAAGCAACTTTACCTGATTCTCTTAGTCTGGCCAGGCCAGCCTCCCAAGTCTGATGCTGGGACTGCATGAAACCCTCAAGGCCGAGCAGTGCTGAGCGAGCTTTCACACTAGCCCAAGGCCTCTCCCCTGCAGGGAGAGCGCGCCTGAAATACAGGGCTAGTCAAAATCTGTAAGGACAAATCATTCCCAGTGGATCTGTTTTTCTGGAAGATTCCCACGTTTAGTCACGACCTGCCTAACTCTAGGTTGGTAGAACCATTCTCATTAATCATTTAGAAAACATTAAATGGAAATACTCCTACAAAACTCATTTCCTATGGTCCCCTGCTGTGCAGCGAGCCCACACTGCCAGCACAGAGGCAGAGAGGAATCAGAAATGAAGCAGGCCTCCGCGCTGGGCAGAGAAAACAGAGACAGACGAGCGGAGAAACTCCAGCTTCTCTGTGGAGGGGTGTGCCCTCTCCTTCAGCAGCACGACTCTGCTGCAAGGCTTAGACGGTCTGGACCTCCCACTGCTCATCTGCGTGTGTGCTGTGCAGAAGGTGCCCTCTCGGGACAGGGCAGGGTCCTGGGACATGGCCACCCTGCCATGAGGCCCAGCTTGCGGACGCCCAGCAGAGAGCGCCTTAACGGGACTGCATGGGCCCTCTGCCCCACATTCACAGCAAAGGTCAGAGGACCTTTGCCCGGCATTTCTGTCTCACTTCCACGTCGTGCAGGGCCCCGTGTGGGGATTACTGCCTTGGCACGTGTTTCCTCGACATCTCCCTCTGCTCTGCGGGTCTCACGTTGTTCTTGATTCTCCAACAGCCGAGGAAGAGCCGTGTCGCTGGCGTTTCTCCTCTCATTGCTCGGTTATCGGAACACAGGTCACTGGATGGCTATGTCTGATGAAAAACACATGCCCCTCACCTTTGCCATAAAAACAATCCTCAACAACACTGCCTGCAACTTCAATACTGCATTTAATAAAAGATTATTTACTTGAGAGAGCCAGCTCACGAGCACAGAAGCAGGGGGAGAGGCAGGGGGAGAGGGGCGAAAAGATTCCCCGCTGAAGAGAGAGCCCGACGCAGGGCTCGATCCCAGGACCCTGAGATCACGACCTGAGCCGAAGGCAGACGCTTCACCAACTGAGCCACCCGGGTGTCCCAACGCTGCATTTTAAATTTAAAAACCCTACAACCATAGGGAGCACATCCTAAAATATCCTAGGTGATTTATTACCTAAACGGGAAATTCGGTGCTGTTCTAGTGCACAAGGCACGGACCACGTGACTCCACAGTAGTCTGGGAGGGCTGTGTGTGCTCCACGTCTGTTACTGCAGCCGTTCTTGTGTAAGACAGGTTCGAGAGAGGCCTCCGACCGGGTGTCCTAACGACAGCAACGGAACCCCAAATGGTACACTTCCATGTCTATAGGATTTCTTCTAGGAAAAGACTAGAAATGCCAAAGTTCATTAAAACGGCGAGCAAGTGAAAAGCAGTAAAATTAACAACCAGCTTGCTCAGGATGACGAAAATACGCTTCAAATGATAAATGCTCAGGAGCTCTGGCATAAACTGGAAATTTAACCTAAGCAGAAGATATGAACTCCGAGAGGTGAATTAATTTTGTCACAGAAAACATAATAAGACATTTGAAATGGGCTTAATTCTGAGCTATCATGTATGGTTATGTGTTGGAAAAAAGTTTCCAAATTTAGATCGGGAACCAAAAATGTGAATCTCACGATTCTGGAGGGAGGGCAGAAAAGGACAAGAGAACAGTGACCGTGCACCTTTCCTTCGGGAGGAGTGGGCAGACGAAGGAAGGGGACAGAGGTTTAGCGTCCAGCTCAGTATGCGCCCCATCGGTTTCAGTTTGACTTGATGGTCCGTAAGAGTTCTTCCTGAAATACGATTTCATGCAGTATCACTATCAGGAACTCTAAGAACTTCCACTCAGCACACAGACCTGAACTCAGCATCAGAGGAGGCATTTCTTAAACACCACGCCGAGGAGCATCAAAATAGACTCTATTTCCCACCTTCGGCTCCAAAGTTTTCCTCCAGACGCAGAGAAAGTCAAGTGAACTCTTTAATGCTGAGAAGTACTTTGACACCCAAACCGCTGTGTAAGTTTTACCCGCCCACTTTCATCGTGGCTCTTTCTTTCGAACAAGAGAATGCCAAACAGCGGATGAAAAAGGTGGTGCTGGGATTCTGGAAAATCTCACTGTCCCACAAGAGGCCGAGTCTGAATGAATGGCTATCCCTCCCATGACAGGAATGCACATTTCACTGTTCGTGAAGATAAAAACACAATGAGTATGTGTGACACAAAGCATAAGCCCAAACATAAACCATCAACAGTTGTCAATAATCATGTATTTATACTGATTCATCAATGGTAACGGACATGCCACACTAAAGCGAGACGTTAATGAAAAGACACAATGAATGACCTAGTTATATTATCCACAGATACAACTCCTCGTCTACAAGTCTCACGAATACAAACCCTTCAGAGGGAAAAGCAATTTGTTCTAGAGTTAACAATGACAGAATAAATATAATTTAAACAAAAGCAAATTAAAGAGAGGAGGCGATTACAGGCATACGAAGAATGACTCTCGAGAGAAAAACTGTGCAGTGTTGGACGGCTTGCTAAAGCCCTAAGACTCGACAGTCACTGTACAGTTGTCAACACTAAAGACAAACAAAAACAAAAAAGTTCTTAATCTTGACCAAAGGCTGGTGCCGGCAACCCCCTTGCCATTTCTTCTTGTTACCTCCACCCCAAAAGGCGGGTGGCAGTGGGCTTCCAGAGGGGGCCGACTGCTCCTGCGGTGTGCAGGGAGGTCAGGGGGTGTCTGTCTACAGGGTCCGAGATCAGGTGGCCGGGGCCCGCAGGGGAACGCTCACTAAGCCAACTGTGCGTACTTTCGTGTTCCCATTACAGAAAGCTAAGGTGGCAGGGAGCCAGGGGTTCAGGGTACATTCGGGGCACACAGGAGGAATGGTCTGTGACAGCATCCGACGCAGAGCCCGGGGAGCTCTGCATGGCCGGCTCGGCCCTCTGAAGCTCCAGGCGCAGGGCACGTGAGCTGCTATACATGCTCTCTTCTACTAATGCTCCTCGTAAAGCTACTTCCACGCCCACAGGGTGGTCACAGCAACGGTGCAGAATATTCCAGGGGTGAGAATATTCCAGAAAGCTGCATGGCAGGTGTCAGCTGTTCCAGCCTGCCGGCCCAGGTCCCACGACAGCAGCACGATCGGTCTGCACTTACTATTTCTGACATAACAACACGTGGAAGCAAGGGGAGGACACTCCGCATATGTGAGAAGCTGCACACAAAAAGGTTACATTGGTATGTCGTAATTACAATATTTTTCTAGGGTTAGAAATAATAATCCCAGAACAGCAGAAGATATTTGCAAGATTCATAAAAGACAAATGATTAAATGCTCAAAATATGTGAAGAGCTGCAACAGATCAGTAACAAAAGATAACCCGATAGGAACACAGGCCAAGATCCTGGGAGAGAGCCCCAGAGAGGAGACTCCCACAGCTGCTTCCACGTACAAATATATTATACGCTGGATATTTAAATAAAATATATTAAAGCTCATTCATAAAAGTTATTTATTTGTTTATATTGTTATAGCCTCCTTTTTAAAGCACATCTTAATGACTTGCTTTGCTTACATACTACAAGCTAAAATGAAATGAATGAATCAAAATCTTACATTTATGCTTGTTACATCACAAAATGAGAAGAAAAATTAGTAAACATTCAGCGTATCACTGTGGATGAATGTTAACACACTGTAGCTAAACTGTATGTATGATTTATGTCTATTTCATAATTTAAATTAGGTGCTTAATGATGCATGGCTACTATCTTCTCTTTATCCATATCCCAGTGTAATTGCAGGCGGAATTCAGAGGCATGCTTTCTTGTCTGTACATCTATGGGAATATATGTCCTCAAAACTGAGGTAGGGACGACAAGCAGTGCCACACCTGACCCTGAAATTTCATGCCTCATTTTACGGGAAGCTCGGTACCACCTCCACCCAGGTGCGCTCCTGAAAGCCGGGTGAAGAGCGGCAGACTCTCCAGGGCTCCAGGACACAGGAAGCATTTCCAAACAGGGCCTGCCGGCTGGGGCCATGTGCACACAGGAGAGGGCTGGGAGTAGCACTTAGAAGCCCGTGGTACATCCAGAAGCAGCGGCTGGATACACAGTCATTTTGAGTCTACAATTTGCACGGACTTCAGCAGGAACAGAAATTGGAGCGTGTGTGAAGCGGTGTCCTTTAGGGAACCCAGGAGTTCGGAGCTACCGAGAGATGGGCCTGTGGGCCCAAGGTTGAGTTTTGTCAGCTGCAGACGAGACACCTATCTATGGACCCCAGCTGCCAACCCCCACAGCCACCTCCTGGCCGGCAGTGTGACCGCGCCACAGGGGCGGGACTGCTGGGCGAGCTCCCGCTGCAGTCAGGTGGGGTGGCAAGAAACATCTCTTTCGTGCTGAAGGGAAACAGAGCTGCTCCTCATAAGAAGTATGAGAATATACTGTCCTTTCTTTTAAAAGATTTTATTTATCATTTGCCAGAGAAAGAGCATGGGAGAGAGAGCAAGAGCACAAACAGGGGGAGCAGCAGGCAGAGGGAGAGGCAGGCTCCCCACTGAGCAAGGAACCCAATGTGGGGCTCGATCCCAGGACCCTGGGACCATGACCTGAGCCGAAGGCAGATGCTTCACTGACTGAGCCACCCAAGTGTCCCCTATCCTGTCCTGTCTTGATTACCAAAGCCACCAGGCATAATTTATCGAGCAGAAATGTGCCCAAATGTCCCCCTCGGGTGCTGCCCTTAACCCCTCTTTGGGCACCTTTCCATCAGAGCTATCAGAAGTGGCTACAGAGACTCACCTCCTTCTGGGGTGCAAGTCTGCTCTTCACCTTCCAGGGAAGGGAGGGAGCTCAATGGCTGGAATGTGCAGACGAGAAAGGAAATGGTTCGTTTGCAAGCTACAGAAGTAACCCCCGAGCGACCAGGAGAAGGCTGCACCCTCCGAAGACTGTGGTCTGAATTTCCAGTGCACAGGAAGATGTGGAGCCCACCGCAGCCAGAGCCCCCCACCCCGAGGCTTGCTGGAGCTGGAGCGCGGGAGGAGACGTGCTCAGTGTCCTGGCTGGGCCTGCTGCGGTGGCAGCACGGACAGGGAGCAGGCCTGGGCAGCCTGACCCACTTCTTCCACCTGGGTCAACACTGGGTGGCTGGGCTGTCCTTCCCAACACCGCTCCTGGCGGCTCCCGGCTTCCGTCCGTCCCCGCCCTGGACCTGACAGGCCACAGGCTGGGAAGAAGTTGTCCAAGTTCGGGAGTGGGGCCTGCTGTCCCCGTCCCCGACTCTGAGTCCACTCAGCCCGGCTGCTTCACTTCCACTCCATCAAGCCAACCGGTCTGATTTCTGCCCAGCTTTATTTTTTATTTTATTTTTTTAAAGATTTTATTTATTTATTTGACAGGGACAGCCAGCAGAGAGGGAACACAAGCAGGGGGAGTGGGAGAGGAAGAAGCAGGCTCCTAGCACAGGAGCCTGATGTGGGGCTTGATCCCAGAACGCTGGGATCACGCCCTGAGCCGAAGGCAGACGCTTAACAACTGCGCCACCCAGGCGCCCCCTCCGCCCAGCTTTAGGTACTAAAACCCACCTTTTCCATTCATTTCTCTTTTTTTAGGGGTAACTTTTCTAAGTCAGAAGGAAAAAACAGGACTAATAACTCTAGTGAGGCCAAAAGGTATGAACGCACCCTGTGCTAGAAACCTCCTTCAGGTCTGGGCAGACCCGGTCACGCGGTCTGGCTCCTGTCAGCACCATGTGGAGGGTAACCGCAATAAAGGAGAAAGGCCGCTCCCTCCCTGTGTCCCCTCCACAGAAATGGGATCTGCATTTTAAGGAAAAACAACACAAAAAGAAGCTGAGGAATGTGTTTTGCTTCTAGTGTTCTCAGGTTATGTATTTATCTGCTACTCACGTTAGCCGAGTGAGATGCTAAGGTAAGTTCCTGACAGTTCGGTGGCCATCATCATCAGGCCTCTGTACTCTGGTGCCATTACTCCATTTCCTCCCTGCCTCAGACTCCGTTTCCTGACAACCAGAACCATCCTTTGTCATTCCACGGTTACATCTCACAAAGCTGAGCAGCCGCTTACAAAGGATGGCACTAACCCACAGCGTGCTCCTGACAAATTGAGAACAGAATACGACAAAGAGCCAACACCGTCATCACTATGTATCAGCCCCTGCTCCCAGCAACCTGCACGCGTGACCTCACTTGATCTTCACGACCCCTGAGAAAGAATCAGCCCTGCTGTCCTGGTAAGGGTGCCGGGACACAGAGTCGCCGGATCACTTGCCCAGGCTCCATGCGACAGAGAGGATGGCTAGACGGCGGAGCTCCGGCCTTCCGGAACCTCTGGGAAGAAGTGCTCCCGAAGCCGTCTGACGCTCAACAGGACCATGCGACGGGTTTCCACAGACCGAGAAGGTTCTCCACTGAGAAACACTCACTCCACCGCAAGGCTGCTTGTGCCCCGGAAGGCTCTCCGTCCTCTGCGCTCCCTTCCCCAATCCTTACTGCCTTGCTCTCTGACGGCTACCCCGTGCTGCAGCCCAGCGTCTTCCAGATGATGGCTGGGACCCGCTGGGGGACTGCAACCGGATTTTTAAGTAAATTAAATCAGGACAGAGACCAGTAGAATGGCATGAAGTACTGCTGCAAGAATGTTTTGTTTTGTTTCTCTGCGTGTATCTGCAGTAGAGGTCATGATGTAAGATTATTGTTTACACAGCAGCACAAGAAGTCTGGATAAACGCCACCCCCCAGGTCTAACACCAAGCCTCACCACTGTCCCCCAGCAGGCGCCTGAGACAGGGCTGTCAGAGAGTGAACGGCTGGCGGTGGGGACGTCTGGGGAAGCGTGTTTGGAAATCAGACAGAGGTGGTTCTGTAAGTCAGGGCTCACTGCTAGGCTACTCACTTGATTCTTCCAGACTGGATACATTAGGAAAATTGAGGACGCTGACACTGTGTGAAGAAAAGTGAAGCAAAATACATACAAAGGCATAACTATGACCAGCACTGCCTTACCCCTTCGGCCAGGGTATACATGAGGGTAGTACTCGTAATAGAGATCGGGCTGGTCTAGATTTCCAAAGGGCTCAAACTCCATCTCGGCATTCTGGAAAAGGCCCAGCTTCACCAGCAGTGCCAGCCTCACAAACCAAAGCTAAAACACAAAATACAATTGAAACAATAGATTACCTATGTATGTCAAGTTCAGAAATTCCTACTCCCTATTAATTTGGTATAGAGCTTGATTTCCAGTATATTAAAACAAAGCCTACACTCTGTTTCTTAGCAAATTTGCCTAATTACATGTTTATAAAAATTACTCTGGAGCTTAATAAAAATGATGTAAATGATTTTGTCTGATTCGGCTCAATCCACCAATCCTTGTTGAGCAGGAGAACGGAATCCAGAGGGTTCGGGCATTGAGTGTGAAGGGAGGAAAAGGAGTCAAGAGGAGGAGGGAGAGGAGGGAGGGCAGGGAGGGCAGGGCTGGTTGTGGACGGCAGGCACTAAAGGGTACGGAAATCGCCATTGGAGGTGGCAGAGGGGAAGCACAGAGAGGACAGTGTGATGTGGGTGAACAGTCAGCTCCGAGGGGTGAGAGGGGCCAGAGGCAGAGCGGGCATCAGGAAGGAAGACTAGAGCAAACTTTTGTTGACATTAAATTTGGGCTAAGGAAAATCGATTTTTTGCTCTCACATTGTTCTCAGTGGCATGAAAGGTCACATCCCTTCCGTGTCCCCACATTATAACCAACCAAAGGGGCTGTACCTGCAATGAGTCTGCCGTGTGGCTGGTGGGCAGCCCGCTCTTGCCGTAGCCTTGGCCGTGGGCGGTGAGAAGGCGCCCGCACAGGTCAACTGCTGCCCTCCAGTTTTTGCAGCTCTGTAAGACACAGTGGGGCGTGTCACCAAAAGCACAGCCACTCCCACATGCAGCGCCAGCCACCCCCGGGGATGATGGTGGCAAGGCCACACAGCTGCTGGTACCGAGAGGACGGCCACCTGTCAACGCTGTGTTATCAGGCAAGAAGGGCGCCAAGCATGAGATGCAGCTTGAGACAAGCAAATCCTAAAAACATCAAAATTTAAAAACTGATAGAACACAGGGGAAAATTTTTTTTTTTAATTTATTTTCTTTAAATTCAATTAATCAACATGTCGTATACTACTTGCTTCAGAGGTACAGGTCAGGGACTCGTCGGTTGTATAAACACCCAGTGCTCATTCCACCAGCTCTTGTTGGAAAGCTCCCCCACCCCCAGACTGCTTCCCTTTTTCAGCCAAATAACTTTATTTTGCAATTTTCATAAATTTAAAATCAATAATTTAATTTTCTGCTCTGTGCCAGACGTATTTCTTTGTATCTGTAAGAGCTGCGTGTGACCATAAAGTCAGTGGCTTTGCATGCCTGACATAGTCCTGTTTTTACCACCATGAAAACAGACAGCTGACCCAGACTGGCTGATCATGCGGGACTTGCTCTGTTTATACTTTGCCCTGATGCGACAGGAGGGCCTCTGGGGAAGTGCACAGGCAACACCTCTGAGAGGACGCTGCAGCGCTCTAGGAGGTGAGAAGGGGAGGAGAGGGCGCTCGTTGCCCCCTCGCTGCCCCCTCAGCACACCGGGCATCAAGGCCCTTTGCACGCTGCAGATGCGCCCGTTCACGTGTGTGGCCAACAAACGGCAGACCACGCCAGGCTCTGTGATGAACACACATCCGTGTGTGCACTCATCTCACGATCTAGCAAGGAAGGCAGATATGAAACAACTTCCATTTTCAAAGATGAGTGAAATAGTTTTGTGTGCACTCACAGTGCTTTCTGAACAGGAAGCCACAGGAGCATATCACCTGGTGGCCAGACTTAAGCCCACAGAATGGAAAGCTACCAGAGCCCAGACGTGAAGGAACAGTGGGGTCAAGAAGGGGCAGGACCCTCCAGGCCGAGGGGGAGCTGCCTGAGCAAATCCGTAGATGCCTCAGAAGACTCCGTGTGCACGAGGGATGGCAATCAATCAGGTGCCCGGCACACGGCAGTGAGAGGGCAGGCGTGAGGATAAGAATGGGGATGTCAGCAAGGAAGGCCTCAGGTCACAGGAGATCCAGACTCTTTCTGAGGGGCTGGGGAGCCACGGAAGGGCTCTGGGCAAGGGAACCACACGGTCCTGTTTAACAGACACTGGAACACGCCGCCCACCTCTCTTAGGTACTAACCCAGCCTTGCACTGCTCCTGTTGGCACCCTGCACCTGCCAGGCAAATCCTAAGTTGGGGTGAGGACCCAGAGAACACGGGTCCTGCTGCAGAGGGGCCTGTGAGTGGGGACCGATTCCCGCTTCTCCTGACAGCAGCCCTGCAGGCCCCTTGAGGGGAATTCCTTGGGGCGTGGGCCAAAATAGGTGTTTTGATATCTGGAAAATCATCCTAAGTGTGGCTATGTATATTCTTGAACCGCAAACGTGAAAAAGTGAGCGGGATAGTTATTCTGCCGAGATTGAAGCAATTCAATGTATATATCTAAGCAGATCCTGTATGCAGGGGCAATTAATTATTGCTCTTTTCCCAACTGCCTATGTCACACGTGCTGGTGTCAGCAGACCTAAACAGAGTGCTCAGGGTGGTCTTCCCAGGGAATGACTCCAGCTGAGCATGGGTAAGAGACCCCAGTGAGGAGGGCAGGAGGGGAGCTCCGGTGGGCAAAGGCCTGGTGTAGTGGGCCGTGGAGATGCAGTGAGGACGAGGGGCAGGTAGGGGTGGGCACGGCAGGTGTGGACAAAGGGCAGGGAAAGCCAGGCCAGCCCCTACAGACTTCCAAAAGCATGGGAAGCGTGTCCTGCTCACACTGTAGAAACGTCAGCCCCCCTCCGCATGAGGAGGAGGCATGAATCCCAGGGGCTGAGCAGCTGTCAGGCAAACAGTTATCCAAGATTGGCGCTGGTGGTCTGTGTGTGGCCCGCAGGCTGAATCCACCCAGCTACATGTCTGCGCACAGTTCTGGACCCCAGCCTTGTTCCTGCGCCTGTCTGCGGCTGGTTCTGTGATCCCACAAGGGAGGTGGGCAGTTATCCCAGACTTAAGTACTGCTCTGGGACTGAGCAGCCCCGAGCCCAACACACTCCCATGAGCGTCCCAGGCCTGGCCAGTGCCACTTCTGGGGAGACTGTGGACAACGTCCTGTTGGTGGCTTATGATGGGTCCTCAACGAGAAAGGGTGAGAAACAGAAACTTTTATAGCAACTTAATAAGGTATTTGATGTCAAATTCCATAATAACAAAAAGTGGGCTTGTACTTGGTACACGTTTTTCATATTATTAATTTAGATTGAATTTTACAGAAGTTTCAGTCTGCCAAAGATTGAACAGTTAAAGGAAAACATCTGTCCCTTCCACGTCAAGCTTGAAAAGCATGGCTGCAGGTCACCGGTACCCATGGGGGTGGGGTGGGGTGCAGACACGGCAAAGGGACAAGGCGGGTGACAATCTAACGGGGGGAGCACGGGCAACAAGGCTGCAGGATGGATCTGAGAGTGTGACATGGAGCCAGATGGCAGCGGTGGTAGTGCCAATCTCAGAGACAGGGAAGGCTGGAAAGGGTCAGAGCTCGGAATCTGAAATCTGATTCCAACAACGTTGAATTTCAGGGGCCTTTGAGACGTCCAAGAGGAAAAGAAAAAGCAGCAGCTGCCGTGTGGGTCTGATGTTTGGGAGAGAGGCGTGCCTGGGGCAGTGTGGGGGGATCTGCATGGGGAGGGTGTGGGTGAGATGGGAGTCAGACCCTGAGGACGTGCAACATGGGTGGCCGGGGAGGGGCAGGACCAAGTGTGGGGGAAGGGTGTGTGGAGCAGGGAGGGGACAGTGCTCAGGGCTGCTGAGGAGGCAGGCACAGGGACACCAGAATCGTCGGCAGCTGAGAGTTGGTATGATGGGGAGACAGGATGGAAGGTCAGATTGAATGGAACAGGTGGAAAATGAGGAGGAGACTCGTGAGCCAGGTGACCCTTTGAAGTCTGAGTCACCAAGCTAACAGTGGGGGGGTGGGGGGAGAACAGGTGCTTCTTCCGTGCCTGCTTTTAACCAAATGTTCCTGTGTGTGAGAAAGCAAGAGAAGGATCTCATTGGAGAAAGGCTGGCTGCATGTTAGAGAGAAAGGATAATCAATAGCACGAGGTCCCAGGAGTGAGGGAAGGATTCTGGCATTGGCGGGGGGAGGGGGGGGCTTCTGTCCAATGGCCTCCAGCTCTGCTCTAAGCTGGGGCTGAGGACCACTCCTCCAACTTCGGCCAGGAGTGGGGGCCAGGGTGGGGATCTGAAAGAAGCAGAGACAGTCTAAAAAGGTACTGGGAGCCACGAGAGAATCCTAGAAGGCCGGGTGCCCCTGCGACGCTCAAGGTCCCCGGGAAGCAGGTGGTCGTGTTTAGTGTCACGAGGAGCGCTAAGCTTGGATGCGGGACTTTTCCAGCAGATTCAGTGGCCCGACCAGGCCATCTGCGTGGACCTGACGTCACGGGGTGAGGATAAGAGTTGGGAGAGAAGCAGGTAGACCCCCTTTAGCTACTACCCATGTGACCTCAGTGACCTACTACCCGGTGACTTAACTGTGGCTCAGTCACGCCCTTGTGACGTCATCTGGCCGCCCTGGAGGTGGAAATGAGGGTACAGTCTGTCTGTGGGGAAGCTGGAACTGCTCTCACTCCTCATGACCTCTTCCCCCAGGCAGCCGTCCGTGCTCACACCTGTCCCACCAGCCCATCCTGCTCTCCTCCAGCTAGGAACGGCTGCAAAGATGACCTCCCTATGACCCGGCTCAGACCCGAGCTTCACAACACTTCTCCTGCCCACAGTGAGCCCTCCTACTCGTAATCCCCCGGCACACACATTTCTGGAGGGGGGGGCTACAGACCCTCAATGGGATGGAATTTGGCTCTTGGAAAACAGTGATTAATGGCCCTCCAAAGGTTAACTCTACCCAACAAAATCTTATTCCTTAGTATTTTACTTCATTTGGGGCTGAGGGTGGAGGTGAGCAATTAGGAAACAAGGTAGAAAAACGCTCCTTGGGGGACTGACAATGAGGAAGGGGTTGAGAAACACTCTGAGGTACCGTCTGATGCCTGTTCTGCACGGGCATCAAGGACAGCCTGCTACTCCACGCTAACTTTAACTGTGGCGGGGTCCTGTCTCCTGCTGGGTGAGCTCCGGGGGCCATGGCCTTGTCGAGGACATGCTTTTTAACTTCTAAAAGTACTTCTTCAAATGATCTCCCTGCTATTCCTTATGTTCCACGAATAGGAGAAGGAAGAGAAAAGTTGAAACAGAGGGGGAGACGAACCATGACGGACTACAGACTCCAGGAAACAAACTGAGGGTTTTAGAGGGGAGGTGGGTGGGGGAATGGGCTAGCCCGGTGATGGGTATTAAGGAGGGCACGTACTGCATGGAGCACTGGGTGTTACACGCAGACAATGAATCATGGAACACGACATCAAAAACTAAGGATGTACTGTATGGTCACTAACATAACATAATAAAAAAAAAAAAATGAAAAGCCAAACTGGGCCAAGCAAAGTGTCCGGAAAAGGTGGCACACTGTCCTAAGAGTGTCTCTGGTGACAGAAGATTCTGCCCTGCTGTGCAGTGACGCAGCTGCTCGGTGCCAGGAGGGGGAAGGCAGCAGCGGCTACACTGTGATCCTCCGTGCAGAGGGGTGCGACACGGAGTTGAGTCTGTACTCACTCTAAGACCTGCCCAGGAAGCTCTCCTGCACGAATCCCTGCTCTTAGCTGCTTTATCTGTGTGTGTGTCTCCCTAATAAAAGCAAAGGGCAGAAAAAAATTTTGAGTGTTTGGACTTTTCAGTCCAGATCCTGGGTAAACAGAAGGACACTGTATGTATGTGTCCAGAGACTATATGGGGCCTCACCCATCTTCCCAGGACCCTACGGCTCCTAGAAGCCGACCTTTGCAGATCTCATTCACAGTTTAGAAAAGCAGCAGCTGGTAGCCAGCTCTCAATCCAGACCAGGCAACCCCTGAATTATCAGCATCTGCCCCAGAAACACGTCTCCACCTGCCATTCCCGGGGCGGGGGCGGGGGTTGACTCCTTGCAAAGAATAAGAGTTCCTTGGAGCCGTAATCACAATAATAATAATCGCTGTGATGTTTTTGAGCATATATGCATTACCATAGATGTCACTGACCTCATCTCATCTCATTCGATGCTCACACTGGGTAATCATCATGCTCATTGTACAGAAGAGGACAGTAAAGGTTAAAAGGTTTAAGAAAAATAAAAGTACTCCTTCAGCATTGTACCTACCATGTACATGAGCTCAAAAAATGGTGAAATAGTAAATTCACAGAACGACAAAAAAGTTGTAAAAAATCCTACACTAATAATGAAAGAGATGTAAATGATAACTTATTAGTGACTGGTCTTTATTAGTCAAAGAAAAATAGCAGCAAATGCCATTGTTAGCCTAAGAAATGATAAAGAATGATTTTAGTGAAGATACAAGTCAGGGCCGAGAAGGAGACACGAAAGCAAGGATGTCTGCATATTGCTGGTAAATATATACAGGTGTAACCTTTCTGAAAAATCATACGTATTAGCAGCCTCACAACTGTCCATACTCTGGCATGCTAATTGTTCTCTCATGCTGAAGAAATAATCACATACGTAGAAAAGATTTCTGTACAAGGTGGCTCATCCCAAGGTTATTTATAATAGTATGAGATTATGCAGTAAAAAATATTTGTAAATCGGACACTTCAGTATCAGACAATGCTTAAGATATGTTAAAAAGATATAAAATCATAAACAGGTATAATACGAAGTTCTGTCTAGTATATGTAAGCACTCACATCCACACGTAGACATACTAGATACACACGGTGACACTAAAATGTTAACAGACGGTGGTTATACAAACATTTTTCTGAATTACGAACGTGCTGTTTGTAAAAGGATGGAAGAGGGGTTTGTGAAAGAGGGACAGGCTGCACCGAGGGGGACGACACACTTGCAGACGAGGCCATCGAGAAATGGATGGTGTGTCCATCTACCTCCGTCCCACACAGAGTGGACGGCTGCACACAAACCACTGATGACCGTGAACAGTGCTTTATGCAGGAACCAAATTAATGCTTGTTGAAATAATACCTTAAAAAAAAATCAAGTATGGAGGTGTAAGCTATGACGAATGGTTGCGAAAGCATGAGGAAAGCAGTTCTGTCCTGGGAAGGGGGGAGGATTTAGCTGTAGTAGATAGGAGCTGCTTGACACGGTACCAGCCCCAGTGAGCTCCAGTGTGATCTACTGGACAGACCTCAAGACACACAGAATCTGTGCGTGTGCAAAAACATATAAATGAGAAAATCCGATCCTGGATATTTATATATTTGTGAAACAAACATTTATTACACAGTAAAGATTCCTATCTTACTTTATGTCGACTATGTATGGATACCCACCACTAATAAAACACTTAAACGTGTAATAAACGTGTAATAAGCTTATTTGCAAGTACTCTGTGACTATGAAGTCCTCCATAAATGATTAAAAATAATAAAGTGTATCGTATAAGAAGTGACAGCTTTTGCTATGACTTCATATACTAAGATACATTTTCTATATCCCAAACGGGATCAAACTATTTAAAATGAAGCCAAAACCTATCATCTTAATTATTCATTTTACAGTAAATGGAAATCTTTTAAAAAGTGGCTCCTCTCCTAACTGTGAAGAGAAAGCAGAACGTTTATGCTCTGTTACTGCCTCTCCCTGCATGATTCTCCCCCAGGTGAGTGGGTACAGAAGATGCATATGGACAGCTGCCGCTCCCAGGAGGCTGAGTACTAGGCTAGCCCGCCTTCTGATGAATACTGAGGGTCTATAAATGACATGTAGGAACATCTCAACAAACTTACACTAACCTGACAGCCACCTTTCCAGGAGTCAGAATGACCTAATTCCTCAAGACAATTAAAAACAGCCCAGGACAGGGGATGCTGGTGCCTCCCTGCTCTTCTTGGCGGCTGAGAACAAGGAGCCTGGGAGAGAAGCAAGGCCAGAAGGGACCCAGAACTTACCCTGCTCCACAGGCTCACTGTCATTTAGGACCAGCGGTGACTCGGCACGGCTCCTTTAAAGACTAAGTTAGATCTGGATTATCTTCTGGTTTGAGAGTCACACATGCTAGTAGAAATTTTCCTCATATCACAATTTAAAAAGAAAAAGAGGGAAGAACACAAAGAAGTTGCTAGACAAGTTTCCCATTTACCATTTACGGTTCCCCAAGTAATGTTTTTCCTGATAAAAGAATACAAAGCATTTCTTTGTGTATAAGTTTACTTTGATATTTCAAAAAGATTTCTAGGTGCACTTGGGTGGCTCAGTTGGTTGAGCGACTGCCTTCAGTTCAGGTCGTGATCTCAGGGTCCTGGGATCAAGCCCGGTGTTATGCTCCCTGCTCTCCCTTTGCTCCTCCCCATCCCAGCTCATGCTCTCTCTCTCTCTCAAATAAATAATCTTAAAAACAAAAACAAAAATATTTCCAGACAGGAATATTTTTGTTCACGCCACGTGGGATCAACAAAGCCCATAACTATCTTATCCACCAGGAGCTCGGCAGCAATGGGAGGCCGCTGACAGCTCGCAGAGGTTCCTGAAGAGTTTGGAAAGGGACTATCTGCACAGGTGTGGGCAAGGCCAGGACTGCGAAGGGATGGAGACACATCCAGGCAGGGCCAAGAACAGAGGGACGCCCAGGCAGGAGGTGACGGGCCTGCAGGAGAGCTGAGGCCACAGGAGGCTGCCCCGCTTGGAGAGCAGGGGAGCAGGGGAGCAGGGGAGCAGGGTAGGGAGGGAGGGCAGGCACCAAATAAGCCTGGTCAGGTCAGGTTTTGCTGCCAAAAATAATGAGGTTTTCAGGGCTGCCCTGGACCGCAGAGCTGTGGCTTAGATATTATCGACTCATTTTCAAGCATTACCACAAGCTGGCACATTACAGCGGCCTTTGCATGCGGCTTTGATTGCTTAACACTGTTTTGGAAATATACTGATGAATGTGGTTCTCCTACATGTATTTCAACTGTTCCAAAAGATTTAACTGTATAACAGAACTTCCTTTTTCTTGCTTAACGCTAAGGTTTTCCAATAAAAAATTTTTTTTTTTAAAATGTGTACTACTTTTTTTTTTTTTTTAAGATTTTTTTAAATTTATTTATAAGACAGAGATAGAGACAGCCAGCGAGAGAGGGAACACAAGCAGGGGGAGTGGGAGAGGAAGAAGCAGGCTCACAGCGGAGGAGCCTGACGTGGGGCTCGATCCCATAACGCCGGGATCACGCCCTGAGCCGAAGGCAGACGCTTAACCGCTCTGCCACCCAGGCGCCCCTTCCAATAAAATTTTTGGCTAATACAAACAAGATAGCAACAAACATTCTTGAACATACCCTTTCATGCACCGGTACGAGCATTTTTCTGACGTATGGGACCGCAGGTGGAAATGCTGGGTGGCAGGTGGTGCAGAGCAGGCAGTCCAGCTCGCTTTCCCGTGCCGTGGACGCCTGGGGCTGCCATGTTGGTGCGGCTGAAATGTACCACACTCCTGTTTTATCTACATTTCTGTGACTCCCACCAAGGATAAGCACTGTTTCCATGTCTACGGGCTATTTGGTTTCTGTGAATGGCCTCTTCATATCAATTGCTTATTTTTCTACTGGGCTGTTTTCTCACTCGTTACTGGAGGGTATGAATGTGTATTAATGCTCACTTTTTTTTAAATAAAGATTTTATTTATTTATTTCAGAGAGAGAGAAAGAGAAAGAGAGAGCAAGAGGGAGCATGAGCAGGGGGAGGGGCAGAAGGAGAGGAGGCTCTCCACTGAGCAGGGAGCTAGACCCTGGGCTCAATCCCAGGACCCTGAGATCATGACCCAAGCTGAAAGCAGATGCTCAGCTGACTGAGCCACCCAGGTGCCCCTGTGACTCACTTTTTAATAGTGTTTACAGTGTTTTTGTTGTATCAAGTTTCAAGTTTTAAAGTGGTCGAATTTATTCATTTCTCCCTGAAAGGTTTAAGAAATGCTTTTCTACCCTGAGTCATTAAGAGTCTACTCTATTTTCTGGAATTTAAAAAATTTTGTTTTAATTTATTTGGAATTTATTTTTACGTGTGCTAAGAGACAGAGAACTTTTTAACTTTTCCCACTTGAACATCCTATGAATTCTGTACCATCATTGATTAGTTCCTCCTTTCCCTAGTAACCTGTACCATTGCTCTTCCTACGTAAGTGTGTATTTTGGGCTCTGTCCTGTCCCACTGGCACCCCTGTGCCCTTGTCATTTCCCTGACCCGCCTTTGGCCCCCTCCCAGCTACCATGGCAGATACATGGTTCTCATTCCAGTGCCACTCTTCTCCAGGGTCTGTCCTTGCATGAGCTTCCATGCAGAAGGCCTGGGGACATGTCCCTGTTTATACACGCCAAGATGTGTACGCATGTGGGTGTGTGTGCCCGCAGTTTATTTCTCTAGCCTCCAAAGGGCATGGACTTCAGCTTTCTGATGTTCTTTTTTGCTCTTTGGACTTGCCCGAGTGGTGACAAGGACCTAGCGGGGCCAGGACCTCTCTGTTAACAGAACAGGCCAGGGGAGACCAGGGTTGGCTTGTGCCCGCTCCTCCTTCCGGTCTCCTGAGCAGCTCTGGACCATGTGACCGGTGAGCCAGGGAGGAGGTCTGAGGGATGGGATGAAGGAGACTCTTTAAAGGACAGGCCAGGACGACCCAACACAGTGTTGAGTTCTAATGGCTGGTGCTCCCTTCCTTCAAAACAGTGGGACCTCACCTCAGCAACCTGAGAGCCAGAGCTTTTGATTACATGCTGCCGATTTGAAATTATAATTATGTATTTTCTCAGAGTGCTTTCCGCTATTTTTATCCCATTCTTTTCCACCTTCTAGTCCCCTTCCTGGTGATCCGCCTCCATTTTGATATTAGATGTCAGAAGTATTTGGTGAAGAAGTTATTTTTATAATTACAATTTAAAGCATACCCTGTAAAACTTTAAGCTCTGTAGAGAAAAATCTTACAAAAATCTCATAATTACTGTAAATGACATGTAGAACTCTGATGATAAAGTTCGTTTGATGTGAGAAAAAGATCTAAACCTAAATAAATGTTACTTTTTTTTACACTAGGACATAAGATATGACTATTTGAAAAACTGAACACAAGCATTCAATGACTTCCAAAAGATGAGAAAAATAGTCCAATAAAAGTCACTCAAGTAACTAATGGTATGTACATAACTTTCCCCCATCTATGACTCAAAAGGAATCATTAACTCTATATATGATACCATTAAAGTGATTAAAATGTCCTTCTCCGCAGGCTACGACATTCATTTCCCTGTAAATTACAATCTTAGAATGTGCTGACATTACTTAGGAAAATATATTTCAAAACTCTTTCCTAATCTTAAAGAGAATAGGAATTATTTTAGGACATAATTAAAATACCAGGGCAAGGTAATTTTTTTTGTAAATACATTTTCCACCTTAAATAGGTTTCCTTGTTAGGACTCTAATAAAATCTCTCCTGGTGCAATGTACCTTCAATGCATGAAAAACCCCAAGCCGCTGTATGTATTTATTAACACCACGAATAATCAAAGGAGGTAAAAAGATTGCCTGTGGAACAAATTAGTTACAGTGACTATGTGTGGCTTTGTGTGTACTTTTTAAACTGATCACTTCAGGGGCACCTGGGTGGCTTAGCTGGGACAGTGTGCAACCCCTGATCTTGGAGTCCTGAGTTTGAGCCCCACGTGTGGAGTAGAGTTTACTTAAAAAAGAAAAAATTAAAAAAATAAACATCAGCTGGTCACCACAAAGTGACCCTCCAGTGCAGCCTCCCCCTCATGATGACGTCTCACAGCAGCAGCTTCAAGGTCAAACCAAGGCAATGACAAGGACCTCCTGACAGTGCACGAGCCTACCCATGGGACGAGCATCACAGGGCCAGGGAAATGCTCACCTGTTAAGACCTATCACTTCATTAACAAATGATAAAGTATACGGATATTTAAAAACTAGTTGTTTTCCATTCCTTTTAAAAACAGACTGTCTCTGGGGCGCCCTGGCTGGCTCAGTCAGCAGAGCATGCAACTCTTGATCTCTGGTTGTGAGTTTGAGCCCCACACTGGGTGTGCAGATAACTTAAAAAAGAAAAATCTTCAACAAAACACAAAAAGCCAGACTATCTCCATTTGTCCTTCCCAAGGCTTCTTAGTCATAGCAGTAATTCTAGAATCACTTCAGTAAAAGAAACCCAATGAAGCATTTGATTTACATTTACTAAAAATTAAACTTTAATTTTTGTTTTGTTTCGTTTTTAAAGATCTTATTTATTTTACAGAGCTTGAGAAAGCAGAGGGCGGAGCAGAGGGGAGAGGCGGAAGCATGCTCCCCGCCGAGCATGGAGCCCGACATAGGGCTCAATCCCATGACCCTAAGATCATAATCTGAGATCAAGAGTTGACTGCTCAATCAACCGAGGCACCCAGGTGTCCCTAGACTTTAATTGCTTTATGTATAAAATATCTGCTAACCACCTAAACAAATTATTCTTATTTACCTTTTTGAGGACACCTACTTCTATAAACATGATAAAAGGTACCAAGAAAAAGGCAATTGTGGGGGTGCGGGGCGCGCACGTACAATTTCCCAGGGTCCAAAGACCGCCAGAAACACCTACCCATTCATGTCAACATGCCTGCAGTTCAGATAGTTTCCTATTAATATTTGGGACTGCATCTCTGCCTGCATGGTCACACTTACTCCTGGCAATGAACAAAGACTTTTATGTGAACCCACCCATTCAATAATAAACCCTTTATACCAAGGGGAGAAAACAGAATTAAAAAAAATAAAAAAAAACAAACCCATAAAAATAAAAATTACTTATCTTTAGTTATTATATCTGATGAAGCATATTTAATCAAAGTACATTCTGCTTCAAGTAATTTGATCATTTAAAATAATGGCTTTTTAACTAATTGGCCTTAAAATTACAAGTATGTTAGTATGATGCTTTTTGCTGCACAGGACGGTATCTAATTCAACCAAATTTTATTTACATGCAAGAGCTTTAGATAATACATTCGAAGTAATTAACTCTAAGGAAAATGCTACAAAGAAAGGCAGGCCTTATAAAAACAACAATATCGAAATCAAACACATCATTACTTACAATTAGCTGTTTCAACCCAACAAAAGTCTGCTCTACGGACTCGGCATTTAAGACCTGTCTCTTCGCCGCGGCTCTCTCACCCAGGAAGCGAAGCATCAGGTCTTTAACTGCATCCCCCTTGAAGGAATGTAAGAAAAATATGTCAAGACAATAAAATGTTAATTAAACTCAGCTAACCAGAACCCATAACTAAACGAAATTTCTTTTTCTCCACTGGTGTATGGAGGTTAAAACGGGTGGTTACAGTATAGTAAAACTTCAATCACCCAGATGCTCGAGCATCACGACCTTTAATAAAATGTGTATTTTAGAACGGTGTTTTAGAAGGGGTAAACCACCACCAGCTGGACCAGGCTTACGTGAGAGACACGACGAGCCAGGAGGGGGGCTTCGGGGCCTAGAGCTGGGTGGGGGATGCAGTGGGCTGGCTTCAGCAATCCACAAGCAGATGCAAGTGTTGCCTGCATCTCTGGGAAAGCCTCCGGGACCTGGCTGCTGCCCTCCTTCTGATGCTAGGTTCACCCCCGAGCCCCAAGAAAAGAGAAGAGTGCCCTCCCCTGCAGGTTGTCTGCCACGGGCTCAGCCAGGCCCTCCGCTCACAGGAGTCGTGCTACTGCCAGGAAAGCACCCACCGAGGCCTCTGCATGGGGAGGCCCCGCCTCACAGCCTGACTCCTGAGGCTCGACGCCCCTGCGGACAGGGCGCAAGGATGGAAAAGTGGAATCCGAAGCACATGAGCGAAGGCGGCTGGTGAGGATGTGCATGAAAGGGACCCCGGTGCACAGCTGATGGGGACAGAAGATGGCGCAGCCACCATGGAACAAGAGGGACGCTCCTCAGAAAGTCGGAAACGGACCCAGCCTAGCACCCCCAAGGCCACTGTGGGGTATTTATCTGAAGGACATAAACACGCTAACTTGAAAAGATGTCTGCACCACCGTGTTCACAGTCAGGACGTGGAAACAAGCCACGTGTCTGTGGACGGACGGACCAAAAAGAGGTGGCGTCCTCACACCGTGGAATAGTGTTCAGCCATAGGAGAAGAATGGAATCTTGTCATTTGTTTCAACGTGGATGGGAGGGCGTTATACTAAATGAAATAAGTGAGAGGACAAATCCCATATGATCTCACTTCTATGTGGAATCTTAAAAAAACGAAAACCAAAAAACCACACAAGCTCACAGATACAGAGAACGCACTGGTGGTAGCCAGAGGCAGGGCTGGGGAGTGGTGGGGGGGCAGGCTGGCAGAGGGAGGATTATCAATGGCTGGAGCCGCCAAGGAGAAATGCGAGCTGGGGCACCGGGAATAAGAACCCTCTCCATCTCAGCGAGCAAGACGCCCGCCTCCCGCCGCAGGCCTCCGAGTGCCAGCAGTGCGGGGCCACCGAGAGCACAGGGCCACTGAGGACGGAGAGGAAAGCAGCGTGGACGGTGTTCCCTGCAGACTCCACCAGCACCCCTCCCCTTCCTGTGGTACTCCCACCTGTGGTGTATGCGTGCCGTGGTCACCCAGAGCGACGACGCTTACAAAGCACCGGCCTGTGGACGCGGCATGCAGGGCAGGCAGACAAGGTGCCGCAGGGTCTGCAGGTGCCCTCCCACAGGTAAAGGGGGAGGGGCGGCCTCCGGAGGGGGGTCCAGGTCATGAGTCTNGTGGTCACCCAGAGCGACGACGCTTACAAAGCACCGGCCTGTGGACGCGGCACGCAGGGCAGGCACACAAGGTGCCGCGGGGTCTGCAGGTGCCCTCCCACAGGTAAAGGGGGAGGGGCGGCCTCCGGAGGGGGGTCCAGGTCATGAGTCTGGTTCTGGCCCCAGGCGCCGATGCTCCAAGAGGCCAAGCCACACCTCTCACTTACAAGGTAGCGAAAATCTAGAAGCAGCAGTTTTATGATTTTTTGCTTTCAGAGCGTGAAGTGAAATGCTTCAAATACTGGAGCCAATGAAGGGGCTAACTGGTCTAGGAGGGACAATTAAAGGGCAGAATAAAAAGAGCTCAGCCATATGGCTCCATAAAGCTTTGCAGGAACCAACCCCTACCGGACAAAGGGCTTTATCTGAGTGGGAGGAGCTGTGAACCCGGAAAGGGCAAAATCACACCTCAATGCGGATGGATGCCGCAGAGGGAGGACCAATATAACTCCTCCATCCTTACAACATTGCGTTAATTAGACCACACTGCAAAAATCTTTTGCCCGTAAAATTCTCTGCTGGTTAACATTTCTGTTAGCACAGCAGTTCCTGCGACGTGCGCACACACAGGACTGACAAACATCTCACCTATGAAAGCCCAGGGTGGGACAGAACATCTTCCCACGAACCTACTTGTGCCGTGTCACCGAGCTGGGGAACTATGGCCCAGGGGTCATGGCACCTGACTGCACATCCTCCTGCGGTGACGGGAGAGAAGGGAGCAAACTTCCCCCCACTGTGGGATTTTTCTCAGAGCTCTGTTGCTGCCCCTGGGACAAGACCCGCCTGGAACCCTTGGACACCTTCGAATCAGAAAACTCTTTGGTGAGGGACTAGTGCATCCAAGCCCAGCGCAGGAAATGTGGGGAGATAGCTTGGGATCGAGCCAGGACTCAGGCCGGCAATGGGGAGGATGCCTGTGGCTCCCCTGCCCCCCATCAGACGTATTTATGCAAGAGTAAGTGGCTGATCTCAGCTCACAGATGGCTGTGGGCTGCCACCCCTCCAGCAGTGTGGGGACAGTTCAGCAGTCCCTTCTCGATCTTAATGGACAAAGACTAAACGGAAACCAGAGCAGCTGATTCACACCGTGCAGGCTTTACTGTCTGGGAAACCTGAAGACACAATGGCCATGGGGCCGTGGTCTAAAGAGACAGTGGGCCCTGCACCTGACTTGGCACACGTGGAGCTTTCTGCCACGGCTCCAGTGGAGCAGCTCCGGGGAGCATGCGACCCTCTTGCTCCAGTGTTTGCTCTCTCCCAGCGTAAGCAAAACGTCCTGAACAAACAACATCGAAGAAACAAAAATGAAGCAAAACCCCAAACTGGTGGAATGTAAAATGGTGCAGCCATCCGGAAGACAGTCTGGACATTCCTCAAAACGCGAACCCCAGGGGTGCCTGGGTGGCTCTGCTGGTTAAGTGTCTAACTCTCGGTTTTGGCTCAGGTCATAATCTGAGGGTCCTGGACTGAGCCCCGCGTCAGGCTCCACGCTCATCGGGGAGTCTGCCTGAGATTCTTCCCCCTGCCCCTCGCCTGTGCACGCTGTGTGCACACATGCGCGCTCTCTCGAATAAATAATCTTAAAAGAAATGAACCCCAGAGTTGCCATGTAGCCCAGAAGTTCCACTCTGAGGTATGTACCCAAGAGAAATGGAAACATGACCACATAACAACTTGTTCATGAATCTTCATTATTCACAAGAGCCAAAAAGCGGAAATCAATGTCCATCAAGGGACGAATGGATGAAATGTGGAATATTCATAAACTGGAATATTATTTGACAATAAAAACTAATGATGTAGGGATGAAACATGCTAATAAATGGATGACTCCTGAAAACATAATCCTAAGTACAGAAGCCAGTCACGCAAGAGCACATACTGTACGACTGCATTCGCAGGAGTGTCTCCAACAGGAGAAACCCCAGTGCTTGCCTGGGGCTGGGGGAGGGGCTGGGGCAGATGGAAAGGGAATCTGAAGGGGTCTGGGCTTCTTTCAGGGAGATAAAAACGTGCTAAAAATTGTGGTGATGGTTGCACAATTCTGTCAAAATGCTAAAAACCAGCGAATTGTAAGTGGAATGTGTGAACTGTATGGCATGTGAACTGTTTTTCCATAAAGCTGTAAAAACAAATCTAAACCTTTTTTTTCTTGTGAGGCCCCAAACAAATCAGAATTTGAGAGAATGCTTCAACAAGGAAAACAGTGTGAGGCTGTCACAGAATGGCCTGAACCGGCCTCCCCACGTCTCAGCTGGCTCGCTGACACGCTTCAACTCAGTTCGGCAAACGTAGCCCGGGAACCGTTTGCCCTCGTGCTGAACAAAAGCAGCAGCAGGGACTTCTTCCAGAGTCACCGGGACTAGACTGTCCTAATGTGAGGAACGGGATGAAGCGATTGTTTTCAGACACAGAAGAGGGCTGGGATCTGAGAGAAAGGGAAAGACGACTTGAACTCTTGAATTCAAAGGCGCAGGGGCAGCGGTGTGAAGGGGGTCTCACGCAGAGCGGGTGAACTTGCTGAGGTGAGGAGACAAAGTCGGGAATCCGCGAGGCGGAGGTGCTTGGAAGCGGCAAGAGGGAGCACTAAACAGGAGGGAGCTCCGCAGACAAGTCTGAGTCCGCTTCTGGACACCAAGCCGTCCGTGCACAGGGGGATGCTCTGCGGCAAGGGAGCTGAGCGATTTTCAGAGCTCACACGGGCTGAAAGATGTCAAGTTTGTAACTGTGTGGAGCATTCTCGTTGAACACCGAGGCTTTCAACAGATGTGAGAAAGGTTACCCACGAGTAAAAGCCACTCTAAACTCACCCTAAGAGCTCAAAAACCAACCTGAAAAAGATCAAGTCAATCTGCATATAAAGTACCTGTTGACCTGAACGAAGTGCAAGTCTTTTTGAAGACAACACAACACAGACTCCTAAAAACATGACTCCCACAATGTCCATCCTCTAACCAAAAATGATGAGACATGGGACAAAGCCAGCCCACATGACCCACAACCGAGAGAAGAGATAAATACAAACTGACCCAGAGGTTACAGAGATGGCGGACTACGCAGAGGAGAACCCTCGGGCAGCTACCATACATGTGAGGGTCTGAGGTAAAACTTCAACAAAGAGAACGAAGAAAAAGATGCAAAAAAGAAGCAAACGCAAATTCTAGAGACAAAAAATAAATAAATAAAAATATTCACCGAGAAGCATCAGCTGCAAATGAAAAAGCACAGAAGGAAAGACATACGGACTTCAGGACACGACTGCAGGAATTTCAAAGGGAAGCAAAAAGAGAAAAAACCCCTGAAAAACAGACACAGATCCTTAGTGACCTCTAGCAATATTGAGTAATATGTGGAATTGGAGTCCCAGAAGTAGAGAGAAGAGGGGGAAACACTATTTGAAGAAGTACGGACCAGAATATTCCCAACTGGGAAAACATATCCCAATAGGGTCAACGAGTCCCAAGCAAGATAAACAGAAAAGAAAACCATGTGAAGGCAAATCAGGATCAAACAGCTGAAAACCAGTGATAAAATTTTAAAAGCAACCAGAGGAAAAACGTACATTAGGGTATAGAAGAGCGAAGATAAAAATTACTACGGGGGTCTGTGTGGCTCAGTCAGTTGGGCGTCTGCCTTCGGCTGAGGTCATGATCTCAGGATCCTGGGATCAAGTCCCACATCGCACCCGGCTCCCTGCTCAGCAGGGCATCTGCTGCTCCCTCTCTCTCTGCCCCTCCCCCCTGCTTGTGCACTCTCTCTCTCAAATAGATAAAATAATTATAAACTTCACATCAGAACATGATAAAAGGGCATCTTTAACATGATGAATGTGGGGAAAAAAAAACCTGTCAACCTTGAATTTTATATTGTAAACATACTGCATATCCAGAAAAAAATAGCCTTTAAAAATGGAGATGACAATAAATGGTTTTTGTGGACTAATTAAAGCTGAGAACGCGTGTAGCTGGTGGAGCGGCAGGAACAGGTGGCTCCTTGGCTTCCTGGGGGCCCCTGACACGGGTTTCCACATGGACTGTGTGGGTGTCCCTGAGGGGATTCTGGTGAAACCTGAGTTGCAGGGAGGGGGAAGGCGAGACTGGGGGAGCAGAATGAGAAAGGGGTGGTAGAAGGATCCAGCCTCCAAGGGCGTAGGCCAGGTTTCTTGTTCCGCCAGCACGGGCTGGGGAATTCTGATGCCTGCGAGAGGGGCTCAATCTCACCACCTTCACCGTTACCACCCTGTTCCCCTCACCACTGAAATTCTGCTGCTTCTATTTATCCCTTTTCACCCCCCCCCTTTAGTGAACAAGCACCATACAAACAATTCTCCACTCCATTCCTTACTGGTTCTGAAAAGTTCTGACCTACCATTTCCCCCAAACTTTCCATTTGCTCCTCTGAGGACAGAGGCCAGGTACAACCATTCACCAGCCGAAAATGCCTGAGACCCCCTTCTGGGGCCACGCGAGCGGAATGAGGCATTACATGTTCACCGTAAAGCTTCTAACTCAGCTGAGACTGCCAAAGACGTCATTCCGTAAAGAAACAAATTAAAATCTTTTCAAGTTTTATCCCCCAGGAAGGTAGTTTTTAATGAGGTGAGCAATTTGGAAAAAAATCGTGTTTTAAAGCTGAATGAGAATGAACAACTCTGTGGTAATAAGTGACAAAGGGGCAGCTTATTAATAAATAAATCCAAGAAACGGTTTCAAAAGCTTGGTGTGCCCAGAAAGTTAATAGAGAAACCAATCTTAAGTCTTTTGGCAAATAAACATAGCATGTCGGTTCAAGGTTAACCGTGCATTTTCTTTTCTATCTTGGGAATGAAAGGGTCCTTGAAAGATAATACACAGATGAAGAGACACAGTGTCACGCATCCAGCACACGTGTTCTGTGGGAGAGCCGAAGGTGTTCTGGGAACTACTCTTGGTTCAAATTTCAATCTACCACGAGGTTCCCAAAACACCCCCCGTGAATCCACAAGAGGTACTGTGAGACATTACCGAAGGCCTTAAAGGAGATGGAAAGAAGGAAAGCTGTGTCCTGGTCAGCTCCCCGCGCTCTGCCCGGGCAGCCAGAGCTCCCTAACCCTTGCTGACTCGTGCAGTGACCTGACTTTCTCTCGGGTAGCTGTGTGGAACCGGGGACGTGAATCACAGAAGCTTTAAGGCTAGGGAGGACCTGACAGGGCCTCTGTATCTGATTCAGTCCAGGGGAAACCAGCACCGAACTCCTGCGCTTGTGTTTCCTGACTCAAGAATGACTGGCATTTCAGGCAGCACGATATTTCTGGTCTGACACTAACCGGCCTGCAGGCTAGTCAGCATTCGTGGCCCCGTCCATGAAATGTGTGCTCACCCAGACCTCTTGGCAACCAGAGTGAAACACCTCTACACATTTCCAAACGTACCCTAGAACCCCTGGGTGAAGTCATTTCCATGGCAACCTTCACATTTCCCCTGAATTACAATTGGGGGAGAAGCAAAGGAAAGTAAGTGCTAAAAGGCCAGTCCCACTGAGCCTGCAGGAACATAGTGGCAGAGCACACAGTCCCCCAGAAGCAGGAGGGAAGAAACACAAAGCAGAACAGTAAAGCCCCCACCCCACGCCCGCAGCGGGTAGGGTGGATGCAGACAGGGCCAGGGAAGGGTGTGAATACATAAATCAAATCCTGCACATCCAAGTATCGCCTGAATTCAGAGTCCGGAACCGGAATTCATTAAGAGGATCCTGCAAAAGGAAGTCTATGTTCAGTATATTCTGCTTGAGTGGAGAATGAAGCCTCTCACAACGCCTGGTAAACAGTACGCACACAATAAATGTGCATTTGGTACCTGAATATGCTGTCAAGGCTACCATGTGAAGTGTCCAAAACCTATGGGCTCACATTTCTAGATTTCTAAGTCCCTAGGAAAGAGCTAACAGCTCCACGTCCCCAGTGTGGCCCTTCTCCCAGGGCTCAGCAGTCTACCTATGCCACGCATCCGCATCCCACACGTTGGGCTTTCCGACCAGCCACGTGTGTATAGGAGTGGGCACGTGCTTCCCGAGAGGGCTGCTGAAGACAGGAGGGCAGACACGCACAGGCTGCAAGGCCAGCCCCCTGGGCGGGAGCGGTGACCCTCATACACTGGGCTGGGCGGCAACTGGGATCCTACTGCAAGCTTGCAATCACCCAAGGCTTGCATCTGATGCGCTCACTTACGTGTTACACGTATTTATAAACATTCTCACCATACTATGCATGCAGCATGCCATCTTGTACCCAGTTTTTCAAATTTAACAACAAAATATGAACCTCGTTAAAAATTCTGCTGTATTATCATTTTTTAATGTTTATTTTTTATTTATTTTTTAAAAGATTTTATTTATTTATTTGACAGAGAGAGACAGCCAGCGAGAGAGGGAACACAAGCAGGGGGAGTGGGAGAGGAAGAAGCAGGCTCCCAGCGGAGGAGCCTGATGCAGGGCTCAATCCCAGAACGCTAGGATCACGCCCAGAGCCGAAGGCAGATGCTTAACGACTGTGCCACCCAGGTGCCCCTATTTTTTATTTCTGAAAAAAGATTTTATTTATTTGAGAGAGACAGAGCACAAGAGAGTGTGCACAAGGAAGGGGTGGGAGGTGCCGAGGGAGAGGGAGAAGCAGGCTCTCTGCTGAACAGGGAGCCTGGGACCCTGATGCTGGGCTCGATCCCAGGACCCTGGAATCATGACCTGAGCTGAAGGCAGACGCTTCACCGAGTGAGCCACCACGCCCCTGTATCATCATTTTTAATACCTATGTTAATATTCCACAGTACAGATGAATCAAATGTATGCAACCAACCTCTTGATAATGGGCTTTTGAATCGTTTCAGGTGCTCTGTAATAATAAACCATACTCTGACAGGCACCCCAAAACCTGGGCATTTGTATACCAGCGACACCATCTCCTTATTAAAAAATTCCTAAGACTGGGATTTCTGGACCAAATAATATGCACATTTGGATGCTGACCTAAAAACCTTACTCAATTAAAAAAGTTTGTACTGATTTATGGTCCCATCAGGGCTGCCTGAGACAGGCCATTTTCCCACACTTCAGCAAACATGGAATAATCGTGAATGAAACTCCTACTTAGGTAACAGAAAATGGAGATAATCTTATCGTCTTTGATTGCTAGACTGAACTTTTCTATGTCATGATTTATTATATAGAACATTGAAATATTTTTGAGATTTGTTACTTTGTGGGGCTGTCCACATTTTTCTTAATGAGTCTATAAAACTACATCAAGTGTGTTACATGCTAAACAAATTTACCCCCCAGATTAAAAAAAAAAAAAAGGAATGGGGGGAGCTATCACTTGGTGAAGCTTAAATGTCACCAAAAACCTGACCGCATGAAGATCACGGCTGCGTCAGAGAATTACGATGTAACTACCTACCTTGCTGCATTTACTTCTAAGACCNGGATCACGCCCTGAGCCGAAGGCAGAAGCTCAACCGCTGTGCCACCCAGGCGCCCCTGTCCACATTTTTCTTAATGAGTCTATAAAACTACATCAAGTGTGTTACATGCTAAACAAATTTACCCCCCAGATTAAAAAAAAAAAAAGGAATGGGGGAGCTATCACTTGCTGAAGCTTAAATGTCACCAAAAACCTGACCGCATGAAGGTCACGGCTGCGTCAGAGAATTACGATGTAACTACCTACCTTGCTGCATTTACTTCTAAGACCCTGACTAGTGCCCTCAATACATTCGTTATTAGGGAAACCGACTTCCAAATTAACTACTGACCTAACACAGACTCTCCAAATGAGGATTTTAGGAACTGCTGAAAAATGAGGACTTTTCAATCCTTGAAAGGTATTTACGTGTGTGTGTACGTGTGCGCACACACACATCCATATGGGGGGGGTGAGGGAGAGAGAGGGAAAGCACAAAGAGACGAGAAGGAACGTCCTGCCAGGAACGCGCACCCCCCACCCGAAGGTGTCCCGCACCCACCTGGATGTTGTCAAACTTGAGGCCCGGCATGGTGAGGCTCTCCTTGTCTACAAACACTGTGCTGTATTGCTGGGTGGCTACTGAAATCAGGATGTCCCTGGTCCCCTCCCCGGGGAGCCAGGCGTCACTCCTGCGGTCCATCTCGCTCATGCTCAGGGCTGTGGCAAAGGGGTCCTCGCTCCCCGCAAACACAGCCTGGATCTGTGAAAACGGTTTTGGAGACTGAGGGATTTCTAGAGAAGCTGTGGAAATACCCGCTTCTGACTTTTCAATCCCTGGGGAGTGAGAAGGCTCAGAGGTACCTGGGGACCTTTCTGCCCCCGGAGTGGAGAGTGAAGACAGTTTTTCTGGAGCTGAAGAACCTGCGTTGGGGTTACTGACGGAGATGAAAGTGGAAGTCGTGAATGAATCAAAGAAGTCCGAGGCCAAGGAATTAGTGTTGGCTGGATCACCAAAAAATTTACTCAGGCTGGGGCTGGGCTGCACCGCCTGGGGAGGGGTCTTGGCCACCGTCTCACTCGTGCCGCTGAAGCTCGGAGACTTCACCATCTGGGACTCGAAGCCATCCCGCAGGGGCGGCTGGGAGCGGGCAGGAAGCGACTGGCTGAAAATGGTGCACACGGGGACAGGCTCCTCATTGGGAGGGGACTGCCTCGAGGGTGGTACGCACCCCGGCCCCTCCGGGCGAGTGCTCCCGTCCCCTGGGCCAGGGTCCTCTGCCCCCTCCTCCCCCAAGGCAGGCACACCTTTGACTTGGTTGTGCTCTGGGTCAGGGGTCATGTCCGAGATGTCTTTAGACGCACCCTCTCCATCACTTTCACTGTCCTTGCTCAGGGTGTCCACCGCTCCTTCGTCCCCAAGACTTTCCAGACTGGGACCAGCGTTGCCTTCTGCAGGCTCCACAACATCCTGTAAGCAGCCAAGGTCACCTGTGTCATCTTCGCTATTATTAGGAGAGTCAGAAATGAGGACGCTCTCCATCATGTGCTCATTAAGTTTATCTACGAAATTATTAGAATCTTCTGATACAGTCTCATTCTCTTCAGACCCGAACTCGTCTCCACCGAGGTCAATGGTTTCCTCGTGATAAAGCAGCTGTGCCTGCTCTCCCTGCGCAGTGGTGCTCCCGGCCTGCCCCTCGGCCGGATGCGAGTCCTCAGTCACAGTCTGCTTGGCACCGTTAGCGTTCTCCATGGCCCCCTGGAGCGAAGAGAGATGCGTGAACCAACCTCATCAGCTTTCTATCTCAGTTATTACGAGCTGATTCTACCTTCCCGTTAAAACTGTTCTTTAAACTTAAAAACAAATGGTGGATGCGTGTCATTATACATTTGCCCAAACTCATGGAATGCACGACACCAAGAGCGAAGCCTAATGCAGATTATGGACTTGGTGTGATAATCAAGTGTCAGCACAGGTTCGCGGACTGTAACAAATGTACTGCTCGGTGGGGGAGGCAGAGGGTATAGGGAAACCTCTGAACTTTCTGCTCACAATTTTGCAGTGAACCCACTACAACTGCTCCAAAAAATAAAGCCTACTAAAAAATGTTTATCAGTTATATATTCAAACGGTTCAAAACTGGAAAGACTCCATTTCTCCAACCATCTATCGATGGACTGATCACGGTAAAAGCCACATAAAGTCACCGTCTTAATCATCAACCATCTTAACCATTTTTGAGTTCACAATTAAGTGGTATTCAGTGCATTTACATCATGCAACCATCACCACCACCCATATCCAGAACTCTTCTCATTTTGCAAAACTAAAACACTGTACCCATTAAACAATGACTCCCTAGCAGCCCCCGCCCCCCACCGCCAGCCTGATAATGGCCTTCTACTTTATGACTCCATGAATGTGACTACTCAGGTATCTCACATAAGTGGGATGCCATAGTATTTGCCATTTTGTGCCCGGCTTATATCCCCTAGCATAATACCCTCAAGGCTCACCGATGTTGCAGTACGTCAGAATTTCCTTAGGTTTTCAGGCTGTTTAATAGTCCGCTGTATCTCCATACCACATTTTGTTTCCGCATTATCCACTGATGAACATTTGGCTTGCTTCCATACTCTGGCTACTGTGACTGCTGCTATGAACACGTGTGTACAAATATCTCTGAATCCTTGCTTTTAATTCCTTTGGGCATATACCCAGAAGCAGGATTGCTCAATCATATAACACTTCTATTTTTAATTATTTGAGCAACCAACAAACTGTTTTCCATAGTAGTTGCACCATTTTACATTCCCTGCAACGGTATACAAGGATTTCAGTTTCTCCACATTCTGGACGACCCTTGTTATTTCCTGTTCTGATACTAGCCTTCCTAATGGGGGTGAGGTCTCCAGCCTTTTAAACTCTACTTGTTCTTAGCTGGCAGAGTAGGTGAGAAGCCAATAAAACACAAAGGCCCTATTGCCTGGCCCCTGCCTACGGGTCTAGCTAACAATCTTAATTCAATTCTTGTGGACTTATACTATTAGGGACAATAGCCGAGTCTCCTCGGGTTGCATTTCCAGAGAAAGTCATTATGGTACTGTGCATCTATGTGGGTCCACGTGTCAGGTTTTGGTTATAAAAGTTTGGGAAGCTTAAATGGATCGTCCCTGTGACATTTTCCCACGAGAGGTACTGTAGTGGCCTTGGGGCAGTGTGCAGTAAGTCAGTGAAAATAAAGAATGAGATTCTGAAAGCAAAATAAAATAGAAAAAATAGTGATAAAAAATAAACCCTACTTGTTCTTTATGACCCAGTTGTAGACCCCCTCTTCCATGAAGCCAAGACACTCCAACCTGTAATAATCTCCCCATTCTCCCTGGGACGCTGTCTGCCTGAATCGAGCACGAGAAAGAAAACCGTACCAAGGCAGAGGCAGCCTCACTGAGGCATGCTGACCGCCAGAGCTAATGACAGCAAACCGGACAAATTACTGGTGCGTATTCTGTCCTCGGCACTGTTCTAAAGGTTTTACGTGTATGTTCTTACTTGATCCTCAGACTCACTCTGTGATACAACCGCTATCACTTCCTTCATCTTGCAGATGAGGAAGCTGATGCTCAGGGAGGTCATGCTCTCTCAAAGCCTGGCCACTAGGAAGCGGACAAACCAGGCCTGGTTAAAGCGGGGCTGACACTGGATGGCAGAGGCCACAGAATGAAACAAGGACTTTGAACTCTAAAGAAAATGTGCTCTTTTTCTTGAAGAACATTTTACCAAAAGCTACTGTATACAGTTTTATCCTTAAAGTGAACAAAGTCCAATTAAGATGAGGGTTTCTCTAGAAAAAAAAAATGCCTGCTTGACCTTTAAAAACTATACTTAGCTGATCTCTAGATAAGAGTACTTCTTTGTCAACATTTCCACAGTATTCCAAATTAGCTATCCTTCCTTTTTATAGCCTGGTCACCCTGAGATCTAAAAACAAGATTACTTTAAAGTAGATAATCGAAGTTAAACACTTTGGAGAAGTTTCTTGTCCAGCATAGTCAGTTACTAACTCCCCATTTGTTACATATTCATCTGATTAGTTATAAAGGAGTCAAAAACGAAATGTAAACGGAACAAAAGCCTTTTTCTGGTAACGTCTCACAGCAAGGCACATCAGAAGCTGCCTAGAGAACATCAAAAAATGGACGTGCTGTCACATGCGGGGCTGTCCCCTGCGTCCTCTCTGTGCAGCAAACAGAGGCTGGGCAGGAAGACCATGGGAACAATAAGCACGACTTCCTTTAACCTGGACAGTAGCTGAATGCGATGCCATCAATGCCCCAATACATAGAAGGGGACACTGAGAATCAAAGCAGTGATGGGGCTCACCAAGCATCACTGGTAGTGGGGCACCTGGTTGGCTCAGTTGGTATAGCACACGACTCTTGTTCTTGGGTGTGAGTTTGAGCCCCACATTGGGTGTAGACAGAGATTACTTAAAAATAAAAACTTTAGAAGAAATAATAAAATCACTGGTAGGGGTGCCTGGGTGGCTCATTTGGTTAAGTGTCTGTCTTCGGGTCAGGTCATGATCTCAGGGTCCTGGGACTGAGTCCCACGTGGGTCTCCCTGCTCAGTGGGGGAGTCGCTTCTCCCTCTCCCTCCGCCCCTTCCCCTGCTCAGGCTTTCTCTTGCTCTCAAAAAAATTCTTAAAAAAAAAAAAATCACTGGAAGTAAATGACACTGCCAGGAACGGCGTTTGGTCCTTCCTGACAAACCCTCATAAGGACTGAAATATCCAGTCCCTAGCACAGTGCCTGCTACCTGGGAGATGCCAGTAACTACAGCTGGGTTAACTGCTGGTTCTGAGCCTCTCTCAGAATAAGAACAGTTCCAGAAATCCCAATAACATACTAATGGTTAATTGCAGAATAATGTAGAATATAAGAAAAGGTCTGATACAATTACAGGAAAAGATAAAGAATATCAGAACTGGCAAAATCACAGTGTTTTCTTCATATACAGGGAAGGGTGGAGAAAGTTCTACTCTTAAAAAAAGTAGAAATAACTGTCAAGGTTAATTTGTATGTATTAGATACAGAGACAGACTAAAACGGGGGTACCATGGGAAAGACTGTCCAGGCAACATTGAGCTACTTCCCACAATTCACTGGAAAAAGAGAAAGCTAATCACTGTGTAAGACCCACTCATTATGCGGACTGGGTATTTACAGCAAGAAACAACTGCTTCAGCAGTAATTCAAGAAACACAGATTGAAACTATGACTTTTTAGGAATAAAACTGTCTATGAAATAGGCAGATTTTTAGAAACAACAGCTCCTAGAGAGTTTTGGGGAAAACTAACCTGTTAAGAGTAGAAATGCAACTTTTCTGCAGAGCAAGTAGGCAAAGCATAAAACTCTGATACAGCCAACTGTGTTTACCAATTTATCTAAAATGTTTTTAAAGCGACAATCTTCTAAAAGGAAGAAAGCTAAAAATCAACATTCTTGCAAATCAGTGCTTATTCATAACTAGGTTTTCTCTTGCAGGGCTCCATCCCAGAACGCTGGGATCATGACCTGAGCTGAAGGCAAATGCTTAACGACTGAGCCACCCAGGCACCCCGTGCCATACTCTTTTTCTTTAATCTTCCACATGCTTACTTCAACCGGTTACTTAGGTTTTTCAGTTTCTGACTTAATCTCCCCTCTCTATTCTTAACCTTGCGATTCAACTTTATAAGTAGCGTGAGGCTGGGATTCATTCATCTTTGCCGTTGAGGGTGCTCTGTGTGTGACAGAGCCACAACATATGATCTGTTCTACCGCTGATGGACATCTGAAGTATTTTAGACAGTGCCATGATGAATATTCTCGTACATGTCTCCTGGTGTACCTGTGCAAATTCTTCATGATGTTATCAAATGTTATGTGTATGTTGGTTCATAGAGAATACATCTCTTCATCTTTACTAGATAATGTCAAATTGCCTTCCTAAGTGTTTGTACCAATTTACACACATAATAGCAGTGTGAAAGTATTCTTGTTCAACACATTTACCTACACTTGGTATGATCAGATTTCTTAATTAATATCAAGAATACATAAAAAATTCCTATAACTCAATAGGACAATAAATGACCCAACAGAAAAACAGGCCAAAGATCTGAACAGGCTGAGAGGGATACACATTTCACAAGCACAAATCCTGTGACTCAACAGCCATCCATCTATCTTGATATTTCCAGGACGCTTCCATTTCATACCCACAGTTACTGTAACACTAAGTTCGTCTTTTTGCTCTCAAGAGTTCTGGTGAAGACAATAAATGGTTCCATGACCCATGTATCACAGAGGAACTCTTCACATGGTACCATAAGCTATGACCGGGAATGCTTATAATAGCAACTCCAAACGAAATACCTGCCTCCTTCCAAAGATTTAAAAAAAAAATCAGGAACAAGTACTGCCCGTAGATACAATAAATAAATAGCGTATTAAAAATGGAACATTAAATGTAAAATAAATGAACCATGCTACATCTAATGCATCAATGTCTGAACCTCACAAATCTGATTTCGCAAGAATGAGTAGAAAAACAAGCAGCGTAATTTTCTGTATAAGGTTCAAAAACATGCAAATTAAACAATATATTGTTTTAGTAATACAAGTGCAAAAGCAAGGTGATGATAATACCCAATTCATTTGGGGAGGGGACTGGAGGTGATGGCAAGAGAATGTTTGATTAGGGAGGGACACATAACAAGCCATTGACAACCGTCCATTTCTTATGCTGCTGGGCAGAAGACTGGGCTGGGTACTTGATCTTTATGTCTTCCATGAATGTCACAAGTGGTCTTTATATTTCATAATTAAAAAATAGAAAAGCAGATGTATTTGCTTTTGATTTCTGTGTAATACAAATCATTATTTCTATTATTGGCTTAATAATTTTATTAAACCACAGACATGATTTTAGCTTATGTTAGCATTAAAATGCTACCAAAGAAGGTGGACTTTTTGTTCAGGTGAGTGCTTTGCATGATGCCTTTAATTAATGCTTATGATTTTTTTTTTTGAGAGGGAGTGCGTGCATGAGTAAGGCAGGGGGAGCAGAGGGAGAAGGAGAAACAGAATCTCAAGCAGGCTCCACGACCAGTGTGGAGCCCTATCCGGGGCTTGATCCTACAACCCTGAAATCAAGAGTTGGACTCTCAACCAACTGAGCCCCCAAGACGCCCCTGGAGCCAGGACTTAAACTCAGGAGTTTGGTGGTGTCCAGGCTTTTAGTAACTAACGCTGCTGCTTCTCTCACTGTAAGCTTCTTGAAACCAAAGATCATTTATATTAAAGGTTTTTATTTACTTATTTGAGAGGAGAGAGAGAGAGTGAGCTGGGGGGGCAGAGGGAGAGGGACAAGCAGGCTTCCCGCTGAGCGTGGAGCCTAAGTGGGGCTCGATCCCAGGATCCCCCCAATCATGACGGGACCAAAGGCAGAGGCTTAACTGACTGAGTCACCCAGGTGCCCCACCTTACGATTTTTTTTTAAGTACTAACTTTAAGTGATTATATAGAACTGAAGTTTCATTAAGAACAATTCACTAAGAACAATTAAAACTACAGAAGTTCAGTTTCCCTCTCTGGACATGATGCTGGAATTGTAAGTCTTTTACCAGACTGTGATAATGTAAACCCTATTTCCATGAAACTATATGCCATGTAGTAGAACTCTAATTAACATAAACTTACAGAAGCCCCCGTGTAAAGAAAACCCACTGCTGATCAAGCATTTTGCATGTATTATACTATTTAATCCTCAGGACCAACCTATAGAGTACCATTATTACCTCCATTATGCAGCAGAGAAAACCCAATGATTTGGCCAAAGGCATACTGTCAGTATTTGATGCTGATGGGATTTCAACACAGGTTTTTCTGCCTTTGTTCTCCCTGTAAGGTTGCTAGGACAGATCACCATCCACAGCAGCAGGGGTGAGTCAGAAAGAGCACTGAACACAAGTTCTCAATAACTGCTTGAGTCTTAGCTTCACTACCAACTGACCTTTGAAAAATGACTTAATTTCTTAGTCTTGCTTTCCTCAGTCTGTAAGCTGGGGTCATGAGGAATAAACAGTAACGCACAGGGCACTTTTAAACTGTAATGAGCTAAATATACATCAGCACAGCAAACTGTAATGTTAATAATGAATCACAGTGCTAACACGCTGTTGGAAATCACAGAACGTGAGGACAGGTGAAAGACACTGCCACTAAATTACCCAAGTCGCGTTCCCCTCCCCCTCTCCCATAGCACCACCGTGGGCCAGGCTCATGGTCTGTCGCTCGGCACCATCCTGAGTTCATGAAAAGAAGCCAGGAGGAAGTATTTGGATACAAAGACAACCGTATCTTCCAGCAGCCTGAGAAGGTGGCAACTGCAGTCCATGTTCCGGGGGTTAAACTTTTGTGCTCAAGTGTGAGGAACGCACATGCGTTTCAGAACGTATCTTTGAGCCCTGTGCTTCTTTTTAAAAAACATGTTTTCAGTCTTCGCAGTGTACGCACTCTATCGATCAGTTCCGTCTAGAATGTGGCTCTGGAAGGGATCAGGGTATGGAATAACAGCGGCTTCTATACTTTTACACATACCGCCGCATTCATCCTCCCAATACTGAGACTTTGGTCGGGCAGGTCACGTCCGTCTACAGGAGACCAAACTAACAAGAAGAGAAACCAAGGGGCTCGCTCAGGCCACGCTGCTGAGTGCCACAGCTGGGACCTGGAGGAGACCTCCCAGGACGAGACGTCACGGAGCAGCCCCCCGAAGAAGCCCCCACGGCGGGGACCGGGAGAGGAGACCCCGGAGAGGAGCTCCGGCAGGAGACCTCGATGAAGAGAACCTCCATCCCCGCGGGGGGAGCGGCCAGGGGACAAGCCACGGAAGGGGTGCACGGCTCGTGCACGAGCTTCCCGAGCGGCTGGGGTCAGGGCCGGCGGGGCTGCGGTTACGGACGACCCGACACCCTCCCCACAGTCCAAGCCCTGAGTCTCACCTGCCACCTGCCCCCTGGGGTTGGGGAGGCGGTCACCTGCGGCCGCGACCAGAGTCCGGGGAGAAGGTGGATGAAAACCGGAAGGAGGGACTGAACCCAACACCTCCTCCGGCTTTTGCGCCTGCGCGCGCTCTCCGTTTGCGCTGCTTTCGCGCATGCTCAGTGCAGGGACGGCCGCCCAGCGCATTTCCGGTTCGTGCTGCGATGGGCGGGGCCCGCGCCCCAAGGTGATACGGAGGGCGGGGAATGGGCGGGAGTAGTTGACTTCATCCCTGGGGATAGGGAGGGAAATTAGTTTGACACTCAGGCTATGGGGTCCTGGCGCAGATGGACAGGTAGAAAAGAGAACGTTAGGCCGTTTCTTTTTATTACTGGCCAAAGCACCCAAGAAATTCTTATTTCTAGAAATTTTTCTTTATGCTTATCAGTATTTCTACTCTTCCTGCTGCGCGTCTGTATTACTTGTGTAATAACATTAACCATAAAGATGGCAGTAATAATATCAATAATATGTGGGTAGATTTAATCCAGCAGTATGAAGACTGCTTTCTCTTAGCTCCACAACTTAATCTCAGGTAATTGGAGACAGTGAATAGCCTGCTCCGGTCTGTGGCTCTGCTTCCTTGATTTTTTACTGTAATCACTGAGGGCTCTTTATTCGTTCGATGGATATCTGTTGAATCCTAACTGTGCCTGCCAGGGCACTAGGCAGTAGGATAAAACAGGGAAAAACCAATTGTGTCTTCTTTTCATAAGTGATTAGATCATATTATATATTCAATGTGCATAATGTAATGTCTTGACACATGTATACATTGTGAAATGAGTACCACAATGGAGCAAATTAACATCCATCATCCCAATCTGTTACCTTTTTTGTGAATGTGTGATGAAAACACTTGAGATCTACTCTCAAAAGTTTCAAGTATAGAGTATCTTATTATTAACTGTAGTCATTGTTCTGTACCTCAGGTCCCCAGAACTTATTTGCCTTATAATTGAAAATTTGTATCCTTTGATTGCTCTGTCCTTTCCCCTTACCCCTCAGCCTCTGGTAAGCACCATTCTATTCCTACAATGAGTTCAAAGTTGTGGTTTTTTTTTTTTTTTCATATTTCACATGTAGGTGTACTCATGCAGCATTGTCTTTCTGTGTTTGGCTTATTTCACTTAACAGAACGTTCTCCAGATTTATCCATGTTTAGCAAATGATAGGATTTCTCTCTTAAGGCTGAATAACATTCCACTGTTTGGGGGGGGCACCCAGGTGTGCCACATTTTGTTTATCCATTCATCTATGGACACTTAGGTTGTTACCATGTCTTGGCTGCTGTGAATAAGGCTGCAATGAACAGTAGTGTGCAGATGTCTCTTTGACATGGTGATTTTATTTCCTTTGACTCCCGGAAGTGGGATTTCTGGATCATATGGTAGTTCCATTTTTAACGTTTTGAGGCAACTCCACACTGTTTTCCACAGAGGCTTCACCAGTTTACATGCCCACTGACGGCGTATAAGAGTTCCCTTTTCTCCACTTCCTGCCAACACTTGCTGTCTTTTGACTTTTTGATATCAGCAATCCTTACAGGTGTGAGGTGAGATCTCATTGTGGTTTTGATTTGCATTTCCCCGTTGATCAGAGATGTTGGGCATCTTTTCGTATACCTGTTCCAGACCGTGCCATTTGTCATAAAGATGGATTAAGGGTTGAAAGAAAAGTTAGATAATCACACAGTTGGGGAGGCGTGTGGTCCTGGAAAGCACTGGAACACAGCTTAGTGAAGGGGGTTCTGCTATGGCATTTTGGGATTCCGTGCAATGTCCTTTCTGTCTGTTAAGGAAATGGTCAAGGCAGGCACATTCAAAGAATCTAAGTAGTGTCCTCCAGGACCACCCTTGGACATCGCTGGGGAACCCAGGGTCTTCCCAGCAGGTTCCCATTCAGAGTCAAATGCTGGTCAGATGCTGCCAGAGGTGTGGTGCCAGGCATCACTCCCTGGCGCAGCACTGGTCCTGCCCTCTCCCCCCACAACAGTGCTGGCTGCTTGCAGCCTGAATGAGCTTGGCCCCTGACCTTAGGGATCCTGGGCAGAACCCCGGTGAATCCACAGACCAGGCACACATCCTGGCTTCCCAACTTACTACCTCGGTCTCAACTGCTAGTCACTTTTGTAGCCTCTCGTCTCTAAAATGGAAACATGCTACCTTAGGCGCAGGGTTAGAGCGGAGAATAAGACAGCGCCTGTGACGCGTTTGTCCCTGCGCCCCGCTAAGCACTAATGATAATGAACCACACGTCACAGATCCAGGTGAGCGATTCTCTCTGGGATAACAGAGCAGGGAGGGCTCCAAGCCAGAGACGTCTAAGTGACGCTCGCCCACCCGACTTCCCAGTCCTTGTCCCACCGCCCAGCCCCTCCTCCACCTCCGGAGATGTGGCTCCGGGCCAGGCTCCTCCCCGTCGGGGATCCTCCTCCTGCAACCAGTAGGGTCGAGAACCCGTATGGAGTTAAGTGAGCATGCGCAGGAGCCCGGAGCCGCTTCCATTGGCAGCCGGCGAGGAGCGTATTGATGACGCATCAGGAAAATACAGGAAGTAAGGCCTACGGGAGCCGAGGTGGGCCTAAAAGACTCCCGGTTGGGGCCTCCTGAGCTGGAGGGAATGAATGGGTGCTGACCTGGAGGCGCGCCCGCTCTAGGGACAGGCCTTAGGAGTGTGAGCGGCCGCAGTATGGAGGACGACGCGCCGGTGATCTATGGACTGGAGTTCCAGGTGCGTCCCAGAAGGGCCCCCGGCGCCGCGCGGTTTGCAGAGCGAGGCGGGCGCGTCCCCAGCCCCCCTGTGCAGCTAAGGACCGGGGGACTGCGGGGGGCGCCTTTAAAGGACTTGGTTATCTAGGAAGGCCCAGGGTCCTCCGTGACGCAGGGTGGGCGCAGCGCCGGTGCCCACGACGCCCGGGCTGGGGACCCCCCGCCGCCTCCCCTCCCGGCAGCCCCGGGTGTTGCTGGGGGCTGATCCGCACCGCCCACCGCGGGGTACCCACCTGTGTACGGTTTCCTGCAGCACGCAATTCCTGAAGACAGGCACTGCATCTGTGGGGTTTCTGGGGTGGGGGGAGAGGCGGTCGTTTAATCTGGACATAAGAGTTGCAAAGATAAACGGAAAGTTCTCTAGTACCCTACACCCAGTTTCCCCTAATGTTGACGTCTCACGTGGCCATGGCAAATTGATCAAAGCTTAGAAATTATTAACATTGGTGCATTCCTATGAACGGAACCACAGACTCTACTCGGATTTCACCTCTTTCCCATTCGTGTCCTATTTTTCTTCACTCTGGACTCCTCAGTTTCTGTTCCGTGACCATCACGTAGTAGGCGCTCAGCCCCGGACGGTGAAACCGATGGGCCCCCGCAGTGTGAGCAGTTAGCTGGAGTGCACGTGCGGTTTAGCAGGCCGCAGGGAAGTCTATGGATAGAGTGAGGGGGAAGGGGGTCGGGAGGAGCTGGAAGGGCAGGTAGATCGCAGCGTGCGGGTCCTTGTAGAGCTCTGTCTTGGTTTCATCTCTTCAGATGGCTTTTGGGAGCCTTAAGGCTTAGGAACTTAGGGACAGATAAAGAGACAAAAAAACACAGTTCACTGCCTTATGAAGTACCTGATAACATAATTGTGTGCCCAAATGTGTGTTAAAAATATAAATAATGGGGGTGCCTGGGTGGCTTAGTCGGTTAAGCGTCTGCCTTCTGCTCATGTCCTGATCTCAGGGTCCTGGGATCAAGCCCCACCTGGAGCTCCCTGCTCAGTGGGGAGTCCACTTCTCCCTCTCCCTCTGACCCTCCCCAGTGCTCATGCTCTCTTTCTTCTCTCAAATAAGTAAATAAAAAATCTTTAAAAAAAAACTTAAAAAATATAAATGATCTTTGGTTTTAAGAAGCTTAAAGTGAGAGAAGCAGCAGCGTTAGTTACTAAAAGCCTGGACATAACCAAAACTCCTGAGTTTAAATCCTGGCTCCAGGGGCGTCTGGGTGACCCAGTTGGTTGAGAGTCCAACTCTTCATTTCAGCTCAGGTCATGATCTCAGGGTCATGGATTGAGCCCTGCCTTGGGCTCCCCACTCACCGGGGAGTCTGCTGGAGATTCTCTCTCTGCCTCTCCATCTCCCTCTTTCTTTGCCCCTGCTTGCTTATGTGTGCGCACGCGCTCTCTCTCCCTTTCTTTCTCTCTCTCTCATAAATAAATAAATAAATAAATAAATAAATAAATAAATAAAAAAAATCTTTAAATCCTGCCTCCAGCACTTACTAGCTATGTAATCTTTTGCTTCAGTATCCTTGCCAATAAAATGGGAAAACAAGCCTGGATCCCTGTGGCTGTTAGGAAAATTCAATGAGTTAATACTTTTAATTCAAGCCCTTAGAACATTGCCTGGCACATAATAAGCATTCAGGAAATGTTCTAATTATTATCATGAGACAAAATTCTTACAGATAAATCCATACAAGGCAGTATCAAAGTGTCCTATGAGTAATGAGCTGTGTTACAGGGTTTGACCATGGGCTCAATCACCCAAGAGTATGCCTTAACTAGCAGCTTTTGAGAGCGTCCCTGTATGTGGGGCACCCTGCTGAAGTCTGCCTGTATTTCACTTCTCTGTCAGTCTTACTTGTAGATGCTGTTCTTCTATGTGCCAAGCCCACCTAGCCAGCAAGTGGTAGACTTGGGATTCTACCCTAGAGAAGCGTAAAACCCAAGCCAACTTCAAAGCCCCTGAACTACAAAGTTGCACTGCTTTCTCCTGGAAAAGGTGCCAGTGTGGCCACAGGGGTAGGGAGCCTGTGGGGAGATTGAGGGTTCCTGACCTCGTACTTCCTAACGTGTGCATCTGACTCCCGTGTACCTAATCACTTCTTCATTTTCTTAAGAAATCTCTTACATAACAGAGGTTTTGATCTTCAGTGTTGGATCTTTGAGATAACAAATGTTATTTGCTGGGATTAATATCAAGGAGTGGATCCTTGCCTTGGGCATCAAATGCTTTATCTGGATTTCTCCTTCATCTTAAAAGAAGTAGCAGATTTTTATCCTTCTTTACTTTGGGCAGCTTCTGGCCATGACATTCTTGAATCTGAACAGCTGTTACTACAGTAAACATAAAAAGTGCTGGAAGTCACAGTGGAGGATTGGTTGTCGGTGACATTCAGATCTCTGTGGAGGACACTTTACATTAGAAGACGGGGATCTGGAGGCGCCTGGGTGGCTCAGTCCGGTTGGGTGTCTGCCTTCGGCTCAGGTCATGATCTCAGGGTCCTGGGATCGAGCCCCACATCAGGTTCCCTGCTTAGGGGGGAGTCTGCTTCTCCCTCCCCCTCTGCCTGCTGTTCCCCACTGCTTGTGGGTGTGTGCACATGCTCTCTCTCTGTCTTAATAAATAAAATCTTAAAAGAAGATGGGGATCGGATTATTGACCATTGACTGAGGTAATGAGGCTTGAGGGTAAAATGAGATCTTTCTATGTCAAATAAAAGGCAGAAGAGCACCATACAGGGGTCATTAAAATAAAAATGCTGAGCACGTTTGTGTTTATGGGACATTATGGCATCATGAGATTGACATCTTTTAGCTCATGTTTATGATTTTAGTTTTTTTTATTTTTGTATATTTAAAATTAAAAGGAAAATTCAAGTAATTCTTACTAGTCTTTTAAGAAGTCAGATTGCTTAGAATCTGATTAAGATCTGCAGGCCNTATTTTTGTATATTCAAAATTAAAAAGAAAATTCAAGTAATTCTTACTAGTCTTTTAAGAAGTCAGATTGCTTAGAATCTGATTAAGATCTGCAGGCCCTAAACACGCCTTTTCCATCTTGCCTGATTCTCTGACAACAACGACATTCAACTTAAAACTGTTTCTTCTCTTTACCACTCGTTCATAAAGATTTTACTTTTTATTTATTTATAAGAGAGTTCATGAAGATTTTGTTTGTTTGTTTGTTTATTTGTCAGAGAGAGAGAGAGAGAGCACAAGCGGGGAGAGGCAGAGGGAGAAGCAGTTTCCCCGCTGAGCAAGGGGGCCAATGTGGGGCTCGATCCCAGGACCCTGGGATCATGACCTGAGCCAAAGGCAGGCGCTTAACCGACTGAACCACCCAGGCACCCAGAATTTTAAGTTTAATACCATATTTTTGTATATGCATATCCCGAATTTCCTGGCTAATGTTGCGTCGCTGGCCATGTGCTGGTACAACTATGGGGTCTCTTCTGGGTATCCCAGCTCCCTGCCTTGCATCCTTTTGTCCTGTGTTTCTGTTCTAGTCTAGACAGTCCCAGGCGTGCTGTTCCTATCATAGTTGCTTTGCAAGATGATGACTGGAGTCTATTTACATTAATAAGACAAGGAATATGCTACCGCTTCCTGACCGGATTTTAGGGCTTTTTTTCTGAAAGGGCGGAGAGTTATTTTACAGGATGTCCAGTAACCGTGGTCAGATGGTAATTGGATTGACTGTTCCCAGACTAGGCACAAAGACACCACATTTTTAACAGAGACACATTTTATTTTTTTTATTTTTTATTTTTTATTTTTTTTAAAGATTTTTTATTATTTATTTGACAGAGATAGAGACAGCCAGCGAGAGAGGNTGTCCAGTAACCGTGGTCAGATGGTAATTGGATTGACTGTTCCCAGACTAGGCACAAAGACACCACATTTTAACAGAGACACATTTTAGCACAAAGCCACCTTACAGTTACATTTTATAGATTTGTTGCATATTTGAATATTGTATACATTATTCTAATTATGTTTGTAATTTTTGTTATGGATGTTTCTCCAGCATTGTTTGAATTTGAAATAGTATAAATGAGACTTCAGATGCCTTCACACATACTCTCAGTGTGTACTGGGCAGGAGAAATCAGCCTTCCCAGTTTGAGTTTAATCTGTAGCTGTCAGTTAANACAGAGACACATTTTAGCACAAAGCCACCTTACAGTTATATTTTATAGATTTGTTGCATATTTGAATATTGTATACATTATTCTAATTATGTTTGTAATTTTTGTTATGGATGTTTCTCCAGCATTGTTTGAATTTGAAATAGTATAAATGAGACTTCAGATGCCTTCACACATACTCTCAGTGTGTACTGGGCAGGAGAAATCAGCCTTCCCAGTTTGAGTTTAATCTGTAGCTGTCAGTTAACAGAACTGTAGTTCCTTATGACTATTTCAAAAATCTCTACAAACAAGATTATTTCTCTCCTGCATGCTTATTTCTTTGCAGCTTTTGGCATTAAGAAGACCTTCTTGGGGCACCCGGGTGGATCAGTTGGTTGAGTGTCTGACTCTTGGTTTTGGCTCAGGTCGTGATCTCAGGGTCGTGGGATAGGGCCCCACGTTGGTCTTTGCGCTGAGCAGGAGTCTGCTTGAGACTCTCTCTCTCTGCCCCTTTCTCTGTCTCAGATAAATAAATAAATCTTAAAAAAACAAAAAAAAAACAACCTCTGGTTGCAAAGGCCACTGGTCCTTCAGCAGACACGCTGAGTGACCGCTGTGCCCCACTGAAGTGGCTTGAGCGTGTCTGCCTTGCTCGCACCTGAGCCTCAGTTGCTCTCCCAACACTGGCTTTTGGATCTGTGGTCACTCGCTGCTCTGATATTCGTACTCTTTTGAGGTTAGGTTTCGTCGTTTGTATTTTCCTAGGAAATTCATTCATTCATTTGGTCGACAAGTACTAATGGTCTACAGTGTGCCAGGCATTGCTCTCTGCCCTGGAACACGGCAGAGAAGGAGTCACACACAAGCCCAGCAACCCTCCCTCCTCGAGGCCTGTGTGGAGAGCAGAATCCAAGAGAACAGCCTTAGGTGTTCTTCCAAGACTCCTCAGTTGTGGGCCTGATTTATTTGTTGTCATTCTTTTCTTCTTAACGTAAGCGTTTAGACCATGAATTTTCTTCTGAACGCTGACTTCTTGATTTTACTGTTTTCTGGGTATCTTATGGTTTTGAACTCGATGTCTTTTGTCACCTGAAACTCTTTGGGGTCTTCCTCAGCCCTGCCCACATCCCCTGCTGTGTGCGGGAGGCCGTCTGTGTGTCCTTCCTGCAGTGGCTCTGCGTTTCCCTGGTGAGCTCTGGGAGCCCAGGTTTCGCCTGCGGTTGCCCTGCCTTATCTTCTCCAAGCCGTGCCTTGATTTTTTCCCCTTTTCCTTCTCTGGGCTTTTTTCTCTCTCCTTTTTGCAGAGTAACTGCTCTGTTGGGTCTTACAGACCTGTGCTGGTGTGTATGGCGTGAGCTTTGGCTCTTCTGTGGCAGCATGTGGTCAGCGAGCGTGTGTCTTCTGAGGTCTTTTCCCGCAGTTCTTGCCTCGCTGTCCCTCCTGGTGGTGCCCTTGCAGGGCTCCTGGGCTCCTCTGATCCCGGTTTCTTGTGGGCGAGCCTTCCCGTCCAGCTGCCATGGGCTCTGCATGCGGAGTCGGGCCCTGCCTGGGCTCCAGGCTGGCGGGAACTCCTGCAGCCCAGGCTTGGGTTTGTGAGCGAATCTGCAGCCCTCACTCATCCCTGGGCAAAGATGATGGCCCAGGCCAGCTGGCCACAGTGCAGCACCCCCTCCACTTTGGGGGGGCAGAGTGCTTCCAGATGGGATGCCCGGCCTGCGTGGGCTGCTCTGACTCTTGCCAGAGTGTGTGCAGGAGGCCCGGCCGCCAGCCGTGCGCCTGTCCTGCCATCCCATCCCCGCGGTGCCTGCCGTGTCTTCGCGGGGCGGGGGGGTTGCTGCTGCCAGGGCTCTCTTCAGTCCCCCTCTCGGCTCTGACCTCTGCTTTTGAGTCTTTCTTCTTATGGTGTGCGTTTGGATTATAGATGTTTCCAAGTTTCACTGAAGACAGTCTCTGTTTGTGCTCTTTATTCTCCTTCTTGCTTTTGTGTAATTCTCTAGGGTTTGGAAGAGCGAAATGAAGACTTTAGACTATTGCTCAAAAACCTGAGGTCCCAGTTTGACTTGATGAGGTGGGAAGGTGGAGAGTGAACTAGAATAAAAAGGCTCACATCAGGAAGGCTGTGTACGAGGTTGTGAAAATGTCATTCAAGCAAGGAGAGGGGAGGGGTGGCAGTGTGGCTGGAGAGGAGCTACGGAGTGGGGAAAGTCAGGATGGAACCATGGGCACAAAGCCACAGCATGAGCAGGGGGGATGGGTGGTGATGGACTGGGTCCTCGAGGGCCAAGGGACAGAGGGGTCCCACGTCAGGGGCATCTGATGGCTGTGATGCCGGGGGCCACAGGGAGGGCAGTGCTGTGGGGTGGCTGCAGTGAGGCCAGGTCAGCAGAAGGGGAGGAACTGGTCAGGGTCGAGGAAGGTTTTCCTTTTCTATGCCACTATTAAGCTTGGCAGTGAATGGAAGAATGGAGGTCTAGCAGCAGCTTAAGAAGCAAATGAGTCAAGGTAAGATATATTCAAAGGACAAGGGGACATGTGACTTGATTCTCCTTGTTAAGGGAAAAGCCAGAGAAGAGGAGAGGGACAGAGAAAAGAGAAGGCTGTGCAATGTTGTGTGCTGCAGGCAGGCAGCAGGGGCTCCCCCTTGTCTGGACAGACGGGCAGGTGGCGCCCCTTGGCAGGGGGGCAGGTGGCGCCCCTTGTCTGGGCAGGGGGGCAGGTGGCACCCCTTGTCTGGACAGACGGGCAGGTGGCACCCCATCTCTGGACAGACAGGCAGGTGGCAATGTCTCCAGGAGGCCAGCCGATGGCTTCTGTGTTGCTGCTTGAATGTGAGGCAAGTTCTTTGCTGTAAGATAGGGCTGGGTTGCACCAGGGGCTCCAGAGGAGCTGGCAGTGCAAAGCAGAATGGGCAAAGGGCAGGTGGCAGCCCCTTGGCAGTGCTGAAAGGTCAGCCTTTGCACTTACAGGAGTGAGCGTGTGAGTGAATGCACCAGTGATTGTGTGTGGTGTGACCACAATTATCCATGAGTAGCTCAAAAGGCTTGGTGTTTCTCTTATGCACGCTGACCTTTGCCTGTGATTTTGGGTGTGGGAGACGGAGAGGAGAAGTAGGTGTCTAGCTAGCACAGAGTGGAGAAGTTGGGGCTTTACTTTCTTTCTGCGCTTTCTTTTGTGTTTGTAAAGCGATCTGCCAGAACGCTGAGGAGGTGATCTGCTTTGTGAAGATAGGGCATCGGGTGGTCGCTGGCTTCCTGGGTTGTCATCCTAGCGATCTGGGGGCAGCTCTCGGTACAGGGGCTGTTTCTGGGGGAAGATCGCTTACTTGGAAGGTTCAACCCACCCTGGTCTCTGCTGCTTAAAGCACAAGTCCTGTTCCGCCTGCTCGCCCTCCAGCGTCACCTAAAACTTGGCGTGGGGTGCGGCTCTTGGTGGGGAAAGTTCTGATGAAGAGCTAGGCTGACGTTCACCAGAGGGAGCGTTTACTTGCTCGGACTAATAAGCACATGAAGACATTGAATTTCCCCAGGGAGTGCTCAGTACTCAGCGAGTACTGGGAGGTCTGGGATTTGCGCCTCCTGTCGCTGAGTGGAACTTTCACAGGGCTGCCGGTGACCCTTCCCCACCGAGAGCCAAGCTTCTCAGCATCTCCAGTTGCCTCATCCTGGGTTGGCTCACTAAACGGTGAGGTGGGCGGAAAGACAGCCGTGTCAGGAAAGTGCCATGGCCTTTCCTTTGAGAACAGGGCACGGAATGATAATAATGTGACCCGGGCTCTGCCTTCAATCCCGTGTACAAATATCTTACCTGTGTTGCCAGGTCCCTGCGTCGCCGTAATAGAAAGAGAACCAGACTCAAGGTTGGCAGTCTGGGTGGTTCTTCCTCTAGGAGCTTTGTGACCATAACTAAGTTACTTACCCTCTCTGGTCCTCACCATCTTTACCTTCTAAGTAGGAATAATATTATTCATCCTGACTTTGGGACTCTTTCATTGTGTTATGAAGATGAACCAAGGTAAGATTCCTGGAGATGTTTTATGACCTATTACACCCTAAAATTTCATCTTATAATATTGAGGTCATTGGAACACATGAAAACCATCATTGTGCCTAAGCTTAGGAAGGTCATTTCATCATTCACTTCATCACAGGACCAGAATTACAGATACCCATCTGTCACTCAAATGGCCAGACTTAAGTTATTACTATAATTTTACCTAATAATGTACTAAAAAGATCTCAGATTCAATGTTTTTGAGATCTCACTGTAATTTTTAAAGATTCAGTTTAGATTTTTTGGAAGAATCATAACTTGTTTTAGAGAGTGTATGCGTGCCGGCAGGGGGAGGGGCAGAGGGAGAAGGAGAGAGAATCTGGAGCAGAGCTGAGTGCAGAGCCCAGTGCTGGGCTCAGTCTTACAACCCTGAGATCTTGCCCTGAGCTGAATCCAGGAGTTGGACGCTTACCTGACCGCTCCACCCACGTGCTCTTCCTCTTCAGTGTTTTAAAAAAAGAAGTGGCTTACTGTGTGTGACAGAATTCGCAGTTTCAAACTTGTACTGCTTTTCTAAAACTGGCAGCTTTCGTCTCCAAAACATGTGATCTCTTCAGCTTTACTTCCTTGCATGCTTACCGTTCGTCCTGCCCAGGGGTGCCGTTCTGGGCTCCGTAAACTGCTTTAGGATGAAGCAGGGTGAATGCTGGTTCGTGACGGCACTCAGCAGCCTCTGCGGCCCTGAGATGCCCTTTTGTTCAGCCTCATGGCCATTAACACAACGTACTTCTTTCTGGTGTTCTTCTGGTTTCCAGTGATGGCATTTAGTCCTGTCTCTGCCTGAAGTTGAGCTCCTGGTGCGTTTTGGTAACTGCTGATTCGCTGCTGTGTGGTCTGGGCCGGGGGCTCTGATACATAGTCATTTCCCACTGGCTCTGTTTGGGTCTTGTCCACTGTCTCCTGCCAGTCTGCTTCCTGAGGGCAGGGCCGTGTCTTACCCTCCACGGTACTTCCACAGTGTGGCCACCACCCGGGGGTTGTGTAGTCAGCTCGCAGTTGCTGACTCGGGGCGTAGACAAGCCTTTTCGTGGAAAGTAATCACTTCCTCTCAGATGAGTCCTCTTCTGGGCCCTGTTTTTGGGGACTTCCAGGCTTTTTCTGTCTGGGGTGATGACGTGTGCCTCCATTTGAGTCGTAGTGTTCTTGTTTGAAGGTGGAGCCCGTGCCACAACCCCTCTGTTGACCTGGTTCTGCCTTCCCAGCAGCTGAGGGTTTGTCTCGGCGATGGCGTGGACGCTTCCTCACCAGTCATTTTCTCTAACCAAGTGGTGTTCAAATTAGATAGGAGTCAGGGGTCTGTGAATTTGCTGGTATTATGTGCAAAATTCTACCTGTACGTACATGCATTTTTGGCAGAAGAATCCATCAGTTTTGCAAAGAGGTCTACGACTCCAGTCTAGTTTTGTCGAACCGGTCGTAGGTGTATTGGTTAGAATAGGTGTTTTCCTCCAGATGTCTAATATTGTGAATACTGCTCTGGACATGGATTTTCTTGGTGTTACTGAAATGTATTGTAGTAGTTGATGTTTTTGTGCTAGCAACCCTTTATGAGGAGGGGTGGAGACATAGGGGCTAGGTTGCATTTTTGGAGAGCATGACATGAAGTTGTTGTCTCCAAACCTTTGGTAGTGGGCACTCATAAGGTCTTGTTGTTCACCCCAGTTGTGGAAGGCAAATCAGAACGAGACAGACTGAATGGTCAGGACGACTGCTGTACTGTTTCTCTTACCCTGTTTTATTTATTTTTTTAAAAGATTTTTTATTTTTTTATTTGAGAGAGAGAGAGCGAGAGAGAGAGAGAGCACGAGCAGAGGGAAAAGAAGAAGCAGACTTCCTGCTGAGCAGGGAGCCTGACTTGGGGCTGGATCCTAGGACCCTCAGATCATGACCTGAGCCGAAGGCAGACACTTCACCGACTAAACCACCCAGGTGCTCCCCTTACCCCATTTTAAAAAGAATGAATCGAGAAATTGAGAAATGCATGTAGGAATAAGATGTCATCGAGGAGGAAGTGGGATGTCTCTCCTGTTTCTAGCTGCGTGTGGGAAGAGAGCATGTGGACAGTGGCTTGCACAGTGAACTGTGTGTGGTGGTATCGGTTTGCTGTCGCTGCCATAACAAGTCAGCACCAATGTAGTGGTTTAGAAGAACAGCGCTTCCTACCTTACAGTTCTGTAGTTCTGAAGCCCGATATGGGCCTCACAAGGCTTAAATCAAGGTTTTGGTAGGGCTGCATTCCTTCCTGGAGGCTTGGGACAATCTGTTACCTTGCCTTTTCTAGGTTCTAGAGGTGTCTGTTGTATTCTTTGGTCTGTGGACTCCTTCCATCTTCAAAGCCTGCAGCAGCTGCCCCCATCCTCCCAGCTGCCTGCACCCTTTGCAGGTTTCCTGTGTCTCTCTTATGCTGCCACCTCTTTGGTTTTCTGGTTCTCTCTTCTGTTATATCTCTCTGATGACAGCCAGGAAAGGTTGTCTACTTTTAAGGACCCATGTGACTAGATAATTCATGACTAGATAATTCAGGATAATTTCTCCATCTCTTAACCTGATCACACCTGCACAATCTCTTTGCCATATGAATGAACATATGCATATGGTCTGGGGGTTGGGATATGGACATTTTTGGGGGGCCATTATTCTGCCTCCCATAGGCGTCAAAGCATGAGCTATAGGGAATATAGGGGCTTGATCTAGGCACAGTTACTGGTTGTATTGAAAGAGATTTGGGTTTGATTTTTGTAAGCCTGAAGTACTAGTCACAACACTAAAATTAACCGGTTATATACAGTCTTTTCCTCTCTAGGCCTCAGATTCTTCACCTGAAAGTCTTTATTTTGTCCTTTAACTATTTTTTTAAAGANATGACTAGATAATTCAGGATAATTTCTCCATCTCTTAACCTGATCACACCTGCACAATCTCTTTGCCATATGAATGAACATATGCATATGGTCTGGGGGTTGGGATATGGACATTTTTGGGGGGCCATTATTCTGCCTCCCATAGGCGTCAAAGCATGAGCTATAGGGATATAGGGGCTTGATCTAGGCATAGTTACTGGTTGTATTGAAAGAGATTTGGGTTTGATTTTTGTAAGCCTGAAGTACTAGTCACAACACTAAAATTAACCGGTTATATACAGTCTTTTCCTCTCTAGGCCTCAGATTCTTCACCTGAAAGTCTTTATTTTGTCCTTTAACTATTTTTTTAAAGATTTTTTTAATTTATTTATTTGACAGAGATAGAGACAGCTAGCGAGAGAGGGAACACAAGCAGGGGGAGTGGGAGAGGAAGAAGCAGGCTCATAGTAGAGGAGCCTGATGTGGGGCTCGATCCCGCAACGTCGGGATCACGCCCTGAGCCGAAGGCAGACGCCCAACCGCTGTGCCACCCAGGCGCCCTTCCTTTAACTATTGAACATATTAAGCACAGGTATTATAATTCCTGCTGTGGTGCACCACCCAGATTTCTCTTCCAGGAAATCCAGCAGGTTCTGGTATTATGGGGGCTGATAGCACTCAGTGGGCCCTGCTTTAGAGTTTGCCCTCAGCTGAACAGAGCCACGTTGCCCTACGTCACACCCCTCTCCAGGGGCAGCCTGCTTCAGTGACTGATCGATGGGGTTGGGGGCTGGGCAGTAGATGGGCCTGGCCATAATGGCTCCACTCTGCGGGGCCATCCCAGCTTCGGTCTCCCTGTGGGCACTGCAGTTCCTGCACAGTCCTGCTTCCTTCACGCCCTCACTCCTCCTTCCTCTGTGGCATCATTCCCAAGAGTGTTCCCAGCAAATCTGTGCACAAAGCTTGACGTGTTACAGCTTGTTTCCCGGAGAACCTGATCATCCGAATGCTCGGCAGGCCCCTTTCTGTTGTTTGGCTTTTGATCTATGGTTTTGACTTGTTGTATGACTAGTTATTTTTGATTGCGTGTTTGACATTGTGAGAAAAATTGTATGAACTTTGGAGGTCTTTGTCTTCCTCCAGAGGATTTACTGCTATTCCTGGTGGGTGGCTGGCCAGCCCGAGAGCGTCAGCCTGCTCAGATCACTTAAAATCCAGTCACAGACTAAGATGACCTGGAGTGTTAGTCTGTGCAGGTTGACCTCCTAGTTCACCTTCACTCCTGGCCTCTTCCCTCTGGGATCCCAACCCAGAGTGTTAGTGCTTCGCTGGCCCCTTCTCCGTGGTGGGCCCTGCACTCCGTGTTTGTACCCTCAGTCCATGAGCCTGCCAGAAGCGTTCCTCAGTGTCAGCCACTAGCCACACTTTCCAGACTGACAGATGCCTCTAGCCGAAAGGGGGCCAGAGGTCAGGCTTGCCTCTTTAAGCTTCCGTCTTTCCAAGATCTTGGCATTCACTCATCGCTGTGGTAGCTACTTAAAGGAGGTCTTGAAACAAATTCAGAGTATTTTGTTTAGTTTGTACCGTTGCCCTCTGCCAGAGACTTGGTTTAAACCCCCTGCTCTGCTGTTGCTAGGAGCCGTTTTCTGCCATACTGTTGAAGGATGATTTGTTCCACCAATCTATTTCTGTTGAAAATTATGGTTTTATTAAAAATACCATTTACATCTTTATTGCTTATTTTTTGCCCATTTATAATTGTTTCCGTATACACATTTGCATGGAATTGTTGTGTCACTAGGTGTACGAAAAGTGAAGGCTTTGCGTACACGTTTGTGAGTTGCCTAGCCGGCGCTCTGTGCTAATTGATCCTTCTGCAGCCGTAGAGGAAGTAACTGCCTTTTAATCTCTAACTGTTAAATCTAACTTCTTAAACGTGTGTGCATTTTCCTTCCCTCCTGCAGGCACGTGCTCTCACACCTCAGACTGCAGAAACAGATGCCATTCGGTTTTTGGTTGGGACGCAGTCTCTTAAATATGATAATCAGGTAACTATTTTTGACAAATGTATACATGTTAATTACTAAGCCTATTCTTAGTTTTATAACCATTTTGCTCTTGATTTTTCAAGCAACATTTGAGAAAATTAATGCCACACAAACAAAATAAAACTTTCATTGGGATTTAAATATGCAACCGTATGTAATAATTGAGTTCAATAGTTTAAACTCAGTCCGTGTAGTATCACTACTGTAGTTTCGGTTTGTGCTTACGTAGGGTTTGCTGTGTAAGTGACTGGGAAGCAGCCCAGGGGACGCGGTCGGCACCACTGCTTCTACCCAGGCTGGTGGATGACTGCTCTAAGTGCTCACGGCGTTCTTTCTGGCTGAGCCTGGATGAGGCCGTAATCCTGTCGAGTTCCAGGCTTTCACTGACACGCGCTTCAGAAGGGGCTGTTCTGGCCACTGTCCTAGAGAGAACGTGGGCTACTCACAGACCAGCGTGCAGTTTATGGCTTGACACAAACATATGACCTTGACCAAATGGATTAACCTTGCTGGACTTCATTTCTTCATCACCAAGAAAGCGATGAAGCCATCTGCTCGCTGTACCTCACAGGTGCTGAGGGTGTTGTGACGATGTGTCGTGTCCTGGATCCTGGGGAAATGGGCAAAAGGCCATGTCCCCTGCAGCAGGGCCTCTACCCGGTCACCACTGTCCCACAGGGGGAGTGGCTTTAAAATAGCTGTGAAAGAGTATTTGGTGCTGGGTGTGGTATAGTGAAATTGCCACTCTCGTGTTACCGACGAGACATTTTAAATTGACGTAGACATTTTGGCAACTGATTTGGTGGCCTATATGTAGAGCTTTATACATAAATGTTTATATCAGTTACCCTTTATTTCCTATACCCAAAACATAGGAAAACCTTTATGTACAAGGAATATTATTGTAATGATATGAATAATTGTGAAACAATTAGTAGCAATCAAAATGTGCCAGGATCAGGTTGGATGGAGCTGCTGTCTCTGGTGGCAGATTCACAGGATTCGACCTGGTTGACCCTGGTTCCTCATGGTGGAGTGGTCTGTGCTCATTAAGCTATAAACTCATTAGTGTCATAATTTAAGAATCGTTAGATGATTCAGTGAAATGTTAAAATTGTATATATTGTGTGATCACAATAGTGTTGAAAAAGCAGATCATTTTTCAATAGATACAAACGTTGAATCGTTAGGGGTATTTGTGGAGCTAATAGAATGTTACGTCAGTTATACCTCAGAACAGTAGTGGTTAAAGTACAAACGAGTCTTACATACAGTAAAGACTAGGAGGAAACAGGTCAAAAGGCCTCAGAATTTGAACCACAGTAACCTTTGGGTGATGTGAGCATCTGTGAGGTAGATTGTTTTCCTAATTTCCATTTTTCTGAACATGTGTGTGTCATTTTCCTTCTGGAAGAATGTCAGGTAAGCATGATTTATTTATGAACATGGTTTCCAGTGGCCACCTTGCAGGGAAGAGGAATCTGTGTTGTCTGGGGGCTGCTGCTGGAGTGAGGGGGGGCGTCTCGTGGGGCGCCTCACGGGGCGGCAGTGCGGTGATGCTGCTGGTGGAGGCACAGCCCCCGCCAGGAGAGGAGCTGGGTGGGAGTCTGAAGTTGGACTTGGGGCTTCTGTCTGGTGGCCGACTGTGGGATTCGTCACAGGGCAGGTGTCAGAGAATCCCACTGGGCCCTGTCTCCAGGTGTCGAAGCGTCTCACCTCAGCCACCTGCTTTTCAGTTCCGCTCAGTCCTGAGGCTGTCCCGTGGACCTCTTCGGTGGAGGTGTCCGTTTTTAACTTTCTGAGATTACGGAAGAAATTATTATTATGTCATGAGGGATGCTCAGTGAATTAAAGGCCAGATGAGGCCATGACAGCATCCACACGCATAGTGACGTCACACCCGGTTTCCATCAGCCACTTGGTTGTGACCCCAAGAGAGGAGCAACCCCAAATGGCCTGAAGTGCTTTAATCCTCTTTAAATCCTTTTGGAGCAAGGTAAAAGCTGGGCTGGGCCTGAGCTCTTGCATCTCTGCAGTCTCCAGGACTGCCTCTTGGGGAGCGCTGTGCAGAGTCGTGTCCCCTGGGGTTGTGAGGTCAGCGCCCTGCCACACGCTGTAGTTTACAGCTCTGTGTGTCCTGTTTCATCAATGTAGTTTCGTGACACAGACAGCCCTGGGTTCCAGAATACAGCCATCAGTCAGTCCTTGGACCTAGTGAAATGAATGACTTTTGTCCTTAAGAATCAGTCTTAGAAACCTAACTTTCCAGCGGTAGGGCACAGAGAAGGTACGTATTTAACTTAAATTTTGTGGCATCAAGGATGTAGCTGTTTGGGAACCTTTTCGGAATGTCCAGTGTATAATGGCTACTTGAGTGCTGTGCGCACAGAACCCAGTGTCACCTGTTGTCCCCTTCCTTTCAGAACTTTCTTGTCACACCGCTAGGGAAGGCTGCAGCTGTGGCTGAATCAAAGGGTGGGGGGTGAGTCTGAGAGCCTATTTCCACGCTTCGCCTGCAGTGGCCTTTTTTGTGTGACTGCACATGACAGGTGTCAAAGGTGCACCGGCCAGGTGGGCGCTTCCCTCTCTTCCTGGGAAAGGTGTGTGACGTTGTTGGGAATGTGAGCATGCGCGCACTCACTCGTTCAGCAAACGCCTGTCTCGTGTGTTAGTGAGACCCCGCAGTCCCTCCGCGGCCTCGTGTGTTAGATCGGTCCACGTGAGCAGGTGGGTTAGTGTTCAAGCTGAGCACCCAGCGAGGTGGGGGCCGCACCGGCAGGCGGCGCGTGTGCGCAGGCTGGCCGGCCGGCCTCGAGGGTGGCGGCCTGGCGGGCTCCCTTGCTGGGGAGGTGGCTGGGGAGGGGCGGGGAGTGGTGAGAGGAAGGGGGGGGCCGGACGAGCTCGCGCCCCTGCACGCGCTCCTGGACACAGCCCTCACCCAGCCAGCGCGGCCCTTCACTGGTCAGGTGCGTGCTCTGCGCACACGTCCCGCGCATGCGCCTCCGCGACCCAACGTGTGTTTCTGTCCCGTGGGACGTTTTCGCCCGCGCAGGACGTGCGTCTCCAGAGGCTCCTGCCAGCCAAGCGGCGCCCAGACGCCCCCCAGCCCCCGGGGGCGGCGTGAGCCCCGCTCTTGCTTCCTGCTGTCCCCCAGAAGTCGTTCGCTTGTTCCTTGGTTTCCCACCGACGTTCCCATTAGAGCGCCCTGCGGAGTGCGCCTGTAAGTGCCGAGACTGGCGCCTCACATCCCGTCTCCTGTAGCCCCTCTCTGTTCGACTGCTGACAGGGAGGCCCCCCCGGGCTCGGGGGGTCTTTGAGCGACTGTGACGACGGGGATCCCTGGCTCTGCGCCTCCACATTGAGCAGCAGGTCTCTGTAGGGTGCTGGCAGTCCTGCCGTGCTGCAGCACCTGCTGGGCTGTGTGCTCCCCGCTGGCTCAGCCCGGTGCTGGGACAGGCCAGGAAGGTGGGTCGGAGAGGCACACACCTGCAGGATGGGGAAGTGGGGGAGCTGCCCAGGGCCGGGTGGGGGCGATTCCCACACCTGTGACCTCAGTGCCCAGGTATTGTTGACCCCATTTCTAAGCAGGTAGGGGGTTGGTCCTAAGCAGTTGTGAGGTTTTTCGCAGGTGAGCGAGCTGGAATATGGTGGAAACACAGCTGCTCTCCTTCCGCTCCCCCTCCTGCTTGCACCTGCAGCAAGGGGTGGTTGGGGTTCGTGTCCTAAAGGCATCCTATACGCTTCCCCACAGACACCCACACAGGTGGTGCTAGTGCTGGGAGCGGTCCCCAGATCAGGCAGCCCTGCCCAGGCTGGGGGGCCCTGGCCTTGTGGCCCTGCTCCCACACCTCCCACTGGCTGCCTGGCTGCCTGGCTGGCTGGTGAGGGTTAATGGCCCCTGGCTTTGCCTGGGGCCATCAGCTCCTGGGCGGTCATTAATTCCCTAGAAAGTGCCAGTCCCTGAACCAGTCTGAATTAATTCAGCTGTGCTATTTTCTGAAAATTTCTGGAGCTGTCACAGTCGCTGGCCTTTTNCCTTTTTTTTTTTTTTTTTGGTCGGATGAGCTGCTTTACTTTCTGCCCTTAGTTTGCACTGGGCTCGTGTTAGGAACAGGATGAGTGTGTGGAGTCCTTCATCTTTCTGTGTTCTCCTTCATGGGGTAGGTGGGGAAGGTGGGGTTCTTTCTGCAGAGGCTATGTGCTCACTGGCTATCCAGGGGGGGTACTTCAGGCAGAGACTCAAAACAAGGGATTCCAGGTTGAAAGGGTTTATTTCCTTTGCACTGTGCTTTTCCCAAAGATTTCTTTGCCTGTTGCTAACTTCCTGTTTCTTCTGTGGCTGGGGGATGAGTGCCAGGGTGACAGGGGATGCAGACTTGTCCTCTCCCAGCACGGTCACTGTAAAGGCAGATCCCCGAAGGGAGTGACACACAGTGGCTTCTTCCCCTGGTTCGATCTTTTCCTTTTTAACTTTTTAAATTTGTAAACCCCATTTTTCTGTATTTGTATTTTGATTATGGATAGCTTTGTTCATTAGCCTGTCTGCCTGCAAGCTCTGTCCTTGGCTACCCTGAGGCTCGCCTGGGCCTTTGTTAGACATCGAGACGCTCAGCCACACCTCAGAATTTCTTTTTAAAATACAGAATTCTACTTTATGCCTTTTTAGTTGTGGGGTTTGTATCTAAAAATGTGATAAAGAGACATCTGGGGGCGTTCAGTGACCTGTTTAGGCTCCAGCTTTTTCCCCAACCCTGGAGCACATGCTGCGAAGGACCTCCATCCTGTCCACTTGTTAAGGTCTGAATGTTTGCTTCCCCCGGATTCATAGGTTGGAACCTAACCCCCCAGGTGATGATAGGAGGGGGTAGGGCCTTTGGAAGGTGCTTAGGTCATGACAGTGGAGCCGCCATGAATGGGATTGACCCACAGCGTCCTTACCCCTTCTGCTGCGTGAGGACACAGGGAGAGGGTGGTTGATCCAGGAGGACAGCTCTCACCAGACTGACCACGCTGCGGCCCCCTGATCTTAGACTGTGAGAGCGAAATTCCTCTTGTCTATAAGCCACCCCATCTGTGGTGTTTGTTACAGCAGCCTGCATGGGCGAAGACACTGCTTTTCCGAGAAATGCCCTCACTAGGCACCAAGAGGGTGTGGAATCCAGGTCTTTTTGTTTTCTCCCTTTCTCTAGCTGCCAAGCATAGTTTGGCTTCATGGACAAAGGGTGTTCATATACTGGGGCTTATTTGCTTCAGGAAAGAGTATTAGTACAGACGGGCAAATGGTAGCCATGTGGGCATAATAAGCATGGGGAAACGTGTAGCATGTTTGATAGTGACTTTTACAGATCATTTCAAGTCTTAGCTAAAGGATCACAGTATGTTTCGATCAGAATAAAGAAATCCTGGGAATACATTTTCCTAAGTATACTTATGCTGAAGCAAGAACCCAGAAAGAGTGAGTGACTGGCGCAGGGTAAACTGGCCGGCAAATGGCAGAATCAAAACAGGACTCAGGTCCCCTGGTCCTGGGTCACAGTGCATCCCGAGTGTCCCTGTAAAGTAAAGCAGACTGCAGCTAAAACGGAGCTCTCCGGGTACTGACTTGAGCCAGGAGGAGAGAGTGCTGAGGGTATGAGACCAGCAGGAGAACACTCTCTCCAGGTCTAGCCACCTGCTGTGTTCTGTGTTCTTTCTAAGCAGGTGCCAGGAGGGACCTGTTCACTTTTTGTGGTGGACAGTGTGGCATGGGATCTGCTGAGGGCTGGAGAGCGAATCTTTTATTCTGGTGGCTCACAGGCCCCTGGCAGGAAGACGTGCCCATGGTCAAGCCGCTGGATCCTTTACTTTCCCTAAGAAGGGAGTTTTTAATTTTTTATTTCGTCTTTTACCCATTTTTTAAATTTCTTTTTTATTTGTGAGAGTTCGTTTACCTTTAGTTCAGTACTAGAGATGAGATGAAGAGACAGTTCAGTGGCCTGGAGTGACAGGCTCAGATCTGGTCGCAGGCCACAGAAGAGCCAGGGTCTGTGGCAAGGGACACCTTTCTCGAAGCCCCGATTCTCCAGGAAGATGAGGGAGTGTTAACTTCTTTAAGGGCTTCCTAATGAATTTTATGACTCTTACTCCTAACTGTTTATAGTCATCTGTGCCCTTGGCCCAGCACTAGTAAATCCAACTTTAAAAGATTTAATAATGGTAATTCGAAATATATGAGTTCGATCTTCATTATAAGCTGTTAAAACATTTTACAAACTCAGATATGGCATGAAGAATTTAAAGTAATGATTCAGCACTACCCAGACAACCCCATGTCTGCCCGACCCTCTTAACCAATATTGATTGGTCTTTCTTTTGTGCCCCCACATCTTTTGCACTCACAGTTATAGTGTTTTCTTTGAGTTGTTTTCACGACTGCTCTGAAACTGCGTGCACATATTCCACAGAATGTTTCTTTGTACGTCCGTGTAAGCTGGGGAGCCGGTGGTGCCCTGAGACCAGACAGTTTGAGATACGGTCTCCTTCTCTGTAGTTAGGAGCTGATTTGTGCTCCCCTGCTACAGTGCAAGGCCCAGGGGAGCACAGCCGCCGCGCACCCGAGATGGCCTGGGGGTTCAGAGCACGTGCTCTGGAATCTTGTTTCTAACCGAATGGGACACACTGTGTCAACTCTCTAAGCCTGGGTTTCTCCCCCTGTAGATTGTGGCTAATAATTACACACGACTCTCTTAAGGATTAATGGAAATAATGTGTGTCAAATAGCACCCTGCCTGGCCCATTTTACATAATAGCCATTATGACTGTCCTCTCTTTGTTTATGGTCGTGATGTCTTACAGTTCTTCCTGAACATACCCAGATGAAAACATTTCATGAAGACATATCCTGTGGGCCTGCCTATGAACCCACTGTAAATGAGGATATGTGGAAAAATCTCAGGTCGGTCAAGCTTGGAGATGAAGGTTAAGGGCTGTAGTATCAGACTGTGTCAGATTAGGAGAGATGGACTGGGGTGGGGGTGGTGTCTACACATGTTCCTCCTTTCTGCTGTGTCCATGAGCCTGGAGGTGCAGGAAGGAGCCTAGAGGAACTTCGGGTCGGGCGTTGGAGCCGGTGGACAGCATGTGCTTCATGACCTCACATGGGACAAAAGGGCATCCTGGTGAGGTGGTGAGAAGGAAGACCCTTCCCCAGATGAGAGTGACCTGGAGCAGGGGGAGAGGGGGCTGGGCAGGAGAGCCTGGCAGCCACACATCCTGGGCCAGGGTGAAGAGGTTGTCATGCTGGGCGCTGGGAGTCGGTGCCGGGGACGGTGGGCTTTCTTCTGGGTGGGCCGACCGAGCCAGCAAGCGGGAATTCTGATGCCAGAGTGCTGGTGTAGTCAATGGTGGGGCTCCTAGTGCTTGAGTGCTTTGCAGAGGGATAGATGGAGGAACAGAAAAATAGAACATTTAAGTGCATTCATTCATGTTTTCAGTCTTAATGGATTTCCAGATAAGTAAGAAATGTGTCAAATAATAAAGAAAAGAAGAAAGAAAAACATTTCCTCTTTACCCTAATAACACAAAAATTATTCCCGATTTTGTATATTGCCTTGTAGTTTGTGTTCACATGACTTTTATATAATTGCATGCCATTTTATATTCTGCTTGTAAAATTTAGTGCTTTCGTAACATTTTTGGTATTTATAATTGCTCTTTATCATGATTTTTAAAAAAAATTTATTTATTTGAGAGAGAGAGCGTGTGTGCATGTGTGTGTGTGCACACCCATGAGTGGAGGCATGGGGAGAGGCAGAGGGAGAAGGAGAAGCAGACTCCTGCTGAGTGCAGAGCCAAATGCAGGGCTGGATGTCACGACCCTGAGATCACGACCTGGACTGAAACCGAGAGTCAGACGCTTAACCGGGCCACCCCAGGCACCCCGTGTTTTTCATGATTTTTAGAACTATATAATACTCTGTAATTCTTTTGTTGTTCATTTTATTCTCTGGGACAGGTTTTAAAAAATCCAGTTATTTCAATTTCAACATTTGTATAGTTCCTATTTACATGTTGTAATAAATCTTTGAGGAAATGATTCAGATGTACAGCGTTTACCACAGCCTTCCCAGTGTGCACTGTCACATTCAACCGGCATCGCAGAATTCTTATTTTTAAATGTTTAAGTCATTGGGTACAATAAAGAATGAATTTTTTTCGCTTTTTAAATTTTGTGCTTATACTCTAGTGGACTTGTGTGTAAGGTGTACACATGTTCTGAGTGTGTGAAGTAGACAGCCTAATGCATTTTACACACTCATGCACACCCCCACCCCGTGGCCCTGGGACCGCCACCACTGTCACCTGCAGCCCCTGTGGCCCGTGTTACGAATATACCAGTTTTCCTCCCGTTGTACTGTAGGTGGACCTCTGGGCTGTGCACCGTTGTTGGCGATCACGAGTGGAGCTGCTGTGAGCTCTGTTGGTGTCAGCTGGGTATAGACGCAGCCCTGGGCTCCTGGGTTGTAGGATGTGTGTGTTTCGCTTTAGTTTGCCCGATCCTTCTCTCAGGAATCAATCACTTAGTAATTATTAGTAGCTTTTTAGTGTGTAACATGTCCACGGAGGGAGAAATATTTACAGGTTAAATTCCCTCAGTGTGGAAAGGAAAAAGTACAATAGTCACCCCAGCTCTAGGCTATGTGATTTGTAATTTTGAACCCACTGTGGAAACTGCATTGGGCTAAGTGCCAGGAGAAACTTGCTGAAAGCAGTTTGTTTGATCGATTGATTAATTTATAAAAGATTTTGTTTATTTGAGAGAGGGAGAGAGTGTGTGCATGTGGTGGGGGAGGGGCAGGGGAACAGCAGACTCCTTGCTGAGCGCCCCCCCCCCCATGCAGAGCCTGACTTGAGGCTCGGTTCCAGGACGCCGAGATCATGACCTGAGCCGAAGGCAGACGCTTAACCGACTGAGCCACCCTGGCGCCCCCTGAAAGCAGTTTTAAAAATAAAAACAGCAGGAATGATTTTTCATGTCTTCCCCTGGAGGAGAGGGGGAGGCATGAGTGTGCCTGGCTTCACCGTGGTGAGCCAGGCACACCTGCATTTGGTTTCTTGTGATCCTTCAGGATGCAGTGGGAAGCCGAGGCGCAGGGTCACACAGGCTTGTGGTGTCAGTGTGGGATTTGAATTCTGAGTCCAGAGCTACCCCTTTTGGGGCTGGAGGTTATTTTTCCATCAAAACTGGGCATCAGAGGAAGCAGTGAAGACTAGAACGAGGCCCTCTGAACCAAGTGTGGCGTGTAGAGGCTTTGGGTGTCATGGAAACATTTTTTAAAACAGCATTTAGGGGCACCTGAGTGGCTCAGGTGTTAAGTGTTTGCCTTCAGCTCAGGTAATGATGCGCAGGTCCTGGGATCAAGTCCCACATCTAGATCCCTGCACAGCGGGGAATCTGCTCCCCCCTCTCCTTCTCCCCTTGCTTGTGCTCTCTCTGTCTCTCCCTCGCTCTCACTCTCAATAAAGAGAATACTAAAAAATCCCAGCATTTAATGTTTGTTCTGATTGCAAAGTTATGCATATTAATCACACACAAAATGTGAAAAATACAAGCTAACCACAAAGAAGTAAAGGAAAACCTACCACGATCCCACTCTCCGCTGGTAGCCATGTACCTCCCGGCTCTTTCCTGGTTTGGGTGTGCTTGCTTTTTACACACACACCGCACACAGCCTTCACACAGCTCTGTTCATTCTTTTCCCCTTAAATATATGTTATGGACCCTCTTCCCTGGCATTAAATAGTCCTTTATAGCGTATTGAATGGCTCTGTAGTATTACATTACAGTCAAATACTACAGTTTATTTGAATAATTCCCTTTTGCCAGACATTAAGCTGACTTCTAATTTCTCATTGTGATAATCAGTGCCACAGTGAACATTCCTGGATATAGATTTTCATGAAGATCCATGAATATTTTCTTAGTATAAATTTATTTTTAAAACAAATGTCTTATTTTTCTCATTGACTTGGGTACTGATAAAAGTGTGAATGTGAAAATCATTTTATTCCTGTAAAAATTGTCCGGAAAAGCATGGGGAGAGCATATTTAACTTTTTGTGGCTCAAATATAATACTATTACATTTATATATCATGGGATTGTAAACATTGGCAGCTGTCGGGCTCCTTTTTGGAAAGATGTTTAAGATGTTCACGTGTAATGCTTTCTCACCCCTTCCCACCTCCGTCACTGCTGGTGCACGAGCTGAGTTATGCCCCCTCTGGCGTGAGTACCGTGTGGGTGGCCCCAGTTCTGGCTGGGCGGCAGCTCCTTGTGCCCTGCAGCCATGGGCAGCTCTCAGAGGCTCTAGGCTCATTTGCACAACCCTTGACAACTCTAGCCCTAATGCCAGCAACAGCCTGACGGAGCCACCTGGGGACGGAGCTTTTGCTGTCTTGTTTTTTAGCACTGGATATGATGGGGGCAGTGTTACGTAGCTTGCAAACTTATATAGGGATTTCTGACCTGTCTTTTGAGAAGAACACAGGGAGGTGAACTCACAGAAGTGTATACTATTAGTGTGGTAACAATAACAGTTAATTAAAGATGTTATAGATGCTTTTGATTATTTTTTGTGATCGCTGTGTTTAATTAAGGTGCATGGAGAGTGAAGTCCTGATATGCTCTTTTATTGTGTTTGTAGATCCACATCATAGATTTCGATGATGAAAATAACATTATAAATAAAAATGTCCTCCTCCATCAAGTGGGTGAGATCTGGCACATCAGTACCAGTCCTGCCGACAGAGGCGTGCTGGCCACCTGCTACAATAAGCGTGAGTATTCGCAGGTGATGATACGCGCCTGCAAGATTGGTCTTACGTTGCTAAGGGTCAGTGCATGACTTGCAGGGTTGATGAGGGGTAAAGGTGCTGCACTCACAGAGAACTTGTGACACTGTAGGCGGACGCTTGTCACAGTTAGTATGGGCCGCATCTGAGACTGGAAGCTGGAGTCAGAGTTGTTCCAGGCACGTTAACCCCTTGAGGCAGGGGGGTGATGTGCTGGAGGGTCTCAGGTGACAGAGGCAGGGGTCCTCCTACATGAGTTCACTGTGCCTCTCGGGAAGGTAGCTGATTTGTGTAAATGTGTGCATGCGTGTGTGTGTGTGTGTGTGTTGGTCCGTGCTCCTAATAAGCGTCTGCCCTGTGTGCTCTTTAGTTCTGCAGTCTCTGGGGCCTTTGACGTTTGTGTCATCCCAGACATCTGACGCCACCCGGCCATGCATCTTCCTCCATTCTCCTTTCTCTGTCGTTGGCCATAACTGGTGTTCAAATTCTGGCTTTGGGGAAAAACCCCATGTTCCATCTTTCTCTGTAAGCAGAATCGGAATAAAGTCTGTTTTGTGCTATATGGTCTCTAAAATGTTTCCTTCAGTATCAGCATGCTTGGTTGGATAATGGGCACTCTGCAGCGTCTGCACATGGGTCCCACATTCTGTGTCCTCTCCCTTTCCTGCCCCAGCCTCAGGATGCTAGCATGTGTGGCTGTCTTCCCACTGTTGCCAGCCTGGTGCCCCGGATGTGCCGCATCTAGGAACCTGTGCTGGGACGCTCTGCTCCGCTGGGATTCTCCCTAGGTGTCTTTCTATTTTAATTTCACATCTACCTTTGTGTTTTTAACACTTCTTTTCTTTGGGGCAACAAAGTTGTTTTCTGAAAGTTCTCTTTCCCTTGAGGCCCTTATGTTCTTTATCTCTTACTGGTAGCTTTGACTGGCGCCACTCCACTCACTGAGAACAGCCTCCCCGGGAGCCCACTCAGACTTTCCCTCCTCCCCGTTGACAGTGTGTTGGGGGGCTTCTCGGGCAGAGGCCGCTGTGTCTTTCTTCTTTATTCCTGTGTCTCAGACCGAGGTCACTACGTCCAGCCGACTGTGACAGAGGTGGTGCTGCCACCCGAAATCTTCCCCCAGCGTATTTGGGATGTAACAGACTTGACGTTTACACACCCGCCTCCACGCCCCGGCACCCTTGCCATTCCTGGTTTTGCATCTCCTCCCTGTGGCAGCCTGATGCCATTCCGTGTTGCCTGTAAGGCCAGCTGTCCCTGCACATGGCTGCCCGTCCAGTGTCTCCCCACCACCCTGGTGTTGCTGCTACTGCTGCCTCTGCCCCCAGTGCACGGGAACTTCGCCTTAGAGACAGTCAGAAGTTTCTGCAAATGAAAGTAGACGTGGTCCTCTTCTAGATAAGTGACTTTCAAACTCTTTGACCAATTTCCCTTTTGATTAACTTAAGATCAGCTGACCTTAATTTTACCTCGCAGGTACCTTTAGCTTTGCCGTAGAACACAGCAGAATCACAGGAATGACATCCCACCACCTTTACTATGTCCTGTCAGTTAGAAGCAGGCCATTGGTCTTGCCCGCACACTCATGGGAGCAGATTACAAAAAGGTGTCACACTAGGGGTGGCCATTACAGGCCTCTGGTGTGTGTGAGCAGTGCCTGCGTCCCCAGGGGCCCCAGCCCTCATCTGTGCAGAGCACAGGTATTGTCTCCAAGATACCTGGCCACGATGCCATCAGCCTTGGTCAGCTCCCGCTGTGCATCTGGCTTCTGGGTGTAATCTGGCATTGGGGTCAGTGCCTGCAGCACGATCCTCTCCGGCTGCTGACCCGTGAAGCTGTGAAGCATCTGCCTGTCACACAGGGCTGGAACAGGTGTGGGGTAACAGCTGGTGACATGCATTCTAACAGGGGAAAACGGGAGGCCCAAGGAGCCACTGGCCACGGCCATTCCTCCAGGCGGATGCTGCTGGAGGGCCTGCAGTGGGCTTCAGCCTGGTGCCCCAGATCTGTCTCTGCTCTGTAGGCTCTTGGCCCTGCCCTCCCACCCTCCTCTGTCCTTCACGGAGCAGCAGGCAGGTGCAGCCGGGGACCGCCCCCAGCCCCGCCCCTGCAGGCACGCGTGGGCCGTGTAGCTCTCTGCGTCTGGTCCAGGCTGGCAGGGTCTTGTGAAGTGGCTTCTGCAGTGCATAGACAAAGCCGTACCCACAGGTCTTCCTGAGATGTCCTCTTGTCTGCCTTGGCTCCTGCTGGGGAGGCAGAAGGCCCTCACCCTCTCTGTCCACCCTCTGACTGACCCTCCAGCCTCCTGAATGGACCTTTCCTGTCATCGCACTCTGGCCTGTTGATCCTGAAGTTTTACCAAACGTTGTGTGGCCCACCTGAGCCCTTTTCTCTGGAGTGCTTTCCCGACAGCGGAGTCTCTGAATTTTAGCAGCTGTTGCCTGCTGGGGAGGCTGAGTGCCTCAGAGCCGTCGAGTGTGGGTTCCTTTGTGCTTACTGTGGCCTCTCTTGGTTCCTTCTCTCTTCCCTCCTGCCATCAGTAGCCAGACACAGGCCAGGCGGCCTTGCTCTCTGCCCGGGGCTGTCCATATGTAACCCGCTGCCCCGCTTTGCTAGCCCTCTGCCACCTCCTAACAAGGCCCCTCCCTCCTGTCTCCAGAACATTCCCCTCCCTCTGAGCCTTCACTGGCAGCATCCTCTGTGTGCCCGTGTCTTCTAACAGGCTGCTCGGGACAGTGCGTGCTGTTGCTCAAGATTCTCACAGCCAGCAGCCAGTGCCTCGGACCAAGGCCCACCATGGCACCAGGTTCACTGCGTGGGAAGTGCCACGAACACAGCACCTCGTCCTCCCCACAGCCCCCGCGGTCGCGAGACCACACGGCCTAGCAGGATCCTGGCAGCACTGGGTCCTGGGTGTGGGCGGGAGCTTGCTGGCTGTCAGCTGAGCGCTGCGCTTGGCTCCTGGGGGCTGCGAGTGGCCGTGGGTCGAAGCCACCCTTGGTTGTCCACAGGCTCAGGCGGAGAGCTTTGTCAGGCCACCCTGCTTCTCGGTTTCCCGCCAGGGCCCCCAGAAGCCTGCCGCTCACCCTGCCACCAGTCTTTGATGGTGGCCAGCCCTCCTGTGACATGTTTGCCTCATGTGTCAGCTTCTCTGGGGACAAAGACAGTTGTGTCATGGCATTCGTGGTGAAGTCCTAGGAGTGCGGCTTTTCCTTGTCACAGGCAGGACTCAAAGATTTCAGCCGTGCAGTGCAGGCTCTCTGCCACAGTGAGGTGCAGGGAGTGCATTCTGCCTTCCCTCATCAGGAGGGAGCTGCCCAGTTGCCTCACCGCAGGTCCGCCCCTCACCCTCCTCGCCCTCCAAAGTTCTTCATGGTTCACATCTGGTCTGCACCGGGTCGTCTGTGCGGGTCACATTCCGGGGACCGGGGCCCAGTCTGCTCCAGTCCAGACACCTCTAGAAGAGTTTGGAGTAAGGATTTGTGCTCGCCTTGCGGACTTTGTACACTCAGTAGGCTGTGGAGCGACTGCACACGTTTGCACACGGGCACTTGGGGTCCATGCTTTGCACTGAGCTGCCCACCAATCGTGAGGCTTCCGTCGTGCGGTACGTTAGATGTGGGTTCGACCCAGAGCATCACAGACGTTGTTACAGCGGGGCTTAAGTGTCACCGTAGTTACAACGGATCTTTGCGTGAGGACCAGACGTGCACCTTGCCCTTTATCTTCCAGCGGTGTTTCTGTCGAATCGTGCTTTCCACCTCTCAGTGCCTGGGCTGGTTGAGGGCCGCATGGGGGTGTTAGCACGTACTCGTCATCTGTTCTTCTGGCTTCTTTGTAAGCACCACACACACACTTGTCCTTTGCTGCCCTGCTGCACCTCGCGCACATGTCCCTGCTCTGCTGCGGTCCACACACCTTGTTTCTGTTGATGTGCATGGAATTTTGGACAGTGGTAGCTACCCCTAGTGGAGGGGGCTGCTGGGGGCAGCGAGTGGGAAGGAGGGCCGATGGGTGGCGGTGGAGCAGGTCCCAGCACCAGCCTCCTAGAACCTCCAGGAGGGACCTGTGTCTAGCAGGGAGCTGTCCTGACTTAAGGCTGTTCTCCGTGTCCCCCTGCACATGTGTCCTGACACTCTGCTCTGTGCATCTGACTGGGGCACGGGGGGAAGGAGCCATGGAGAAGTGGGCTTCTGCACCAGGCTGTACGTGGAATCCACTTTGAGTGGTGTCCTCTTCTTGAGAAATCTTGGAATTCCTGTTTGTTGTGAACGACTGTGTCTAAATTATGTCCATATATTGCAGCATGTGAAGAATTTCTAGAACTTGGTGGAAGTCTGCACTGTTGTAGACCTCTTGTGCCTACATGGACACACACACACACACACACACACACGCACACACCCTGGGACAATGGCCTTGTAAGTAAATGTGCAGAATTGGATTAACTTACAACTCATTTTTTTAAAAAAAATTTTATTTATTTATTTGTCAGAGAGAGAACGTGCGCTCATGTGTGGGGCTGTGGAGGGGCAAAGAGAGAGGGAAAAGCAGATTCCCTGCTGAGCACAGGGCCCAACGTGGGGCTTGATCCCATGACTCTGACATCATGACCTGAGCCGAAACCGAGAGTCGGACCCTCAGCCGCCAGGCGCCCCAACTCACAACTCATTTTTAACACTGCAGATGAGAAGACCTCCCTGTGTAGCTTTTATCGCTCCACTCGGGAGGGATGGCGAACAGCAGTGCTCAGCTCCCCTTGTACCGCCGACGTAGCTGCCCCGCGCAGGCAGAGGCTCCTGTGAATGGGCGGCAGGTTAGCGGAAGCTAAACGTGCAGACTCTTTCCGACCAGACTCTGCGCGCACGTGTGCTTACATCTCCGTCGTGCGAGGCACGGGTGACGGATGCAGACTGTCGCCCACTGTGGAGACGGGTCTGTAGCTGCCACGGATGTGGTTTTAGCCGTCACCTGGGATGATTACGAGAACCCCCGCATCTGGGTCGTGGGGGCAGAGTTGTACGGACAGTGAACTCTTCTGGAACTTTTCCTGCATGGATAAAGATTAAAAAAAACCAAACTCTAGCTTTTCTTTCAGGGAATTTTACAAGACAAATGCGTCTCCACAGAAGCAAAGTGAGGGCAGGTGGGAGGACGGAGGCTGCTTCAGCTGCGCTCCAGAGCCTGGCTCAGCAGCTGAGCGCACGGCTGGCTGGGTGTGGAATGGGGGTGCCGGCGAGGGGGCCCCTCGGGACACGGGCCTGCACATCCGCCACACGAGGGAAGCCTTCCATGCTCGCCCTGACGCTGCCCCGGAAGCACGGCGGGCACGCGGGGACTCGTGGCGCTTCCTGCCTGCGCGGCTGCAGGGGCTCAGACTTCCCTCCTGCCGCGCCTGGCTCCCCTTCACCAGGTGCTTCTGCCAGCGCGTCGGCCCTCGTGTCATCCTGATTCCTGTGTTCAGATGCCTGTGCTCACGCAGGTGTTCTGAAGGTTGCTTGAGAAGAAGGTATATGCTTCCGATAAACTCAATGGGGAGGCTGTTTTAAAACATTGTGACTTTGCCACTTTGATTTCCTTTTTTTCTGAATGAGTGTGTGTCTGTTTTTGTGTGTCTGCTTACACCATTGTGTCTGTTGTGTGTGCCTGCATGTGTCATATCTGTCATGCGTGTCTCTGTGTGTCTGTGTCTGCGTCTGCCGTGTGTCTGTGTGTGCCTGTGTGTGTGTCGTGTCTGTTGTGTGTGTCTGTTACGCCTGTCGTATGTATCCTGTCATGTGTACCTTTGTGGGTGTGTGTGTCTGTGTGTGTGGGTGTCTGCGGTGTGTGTGTGTGGTCACTGACTGCTCCCTTTTGGCCCCTTCTTGGGCAGCAGGGGGCACCAGTGTCCTCCTCTGTGCCCTCCTTATCACTCTGGTCCTTCCCACCACCCTCCCCTCCTGGGTCCCGGTTGGCTGCATCCTAGCCTGATGCCGGTTTAAAAGCTTTCTAGCATTTCTCAGATATTTTTCTAAATACTGTCACAGCCATGAAGACCCTGCTTGCAAAGACATGGCAGAATTGGGTTCATCGGTGGCATCTCACTAAGGTGCCCCTGGTGGACTCTACCCTGGCAAGTACTGAGCTCAGTTCCCTGACCCCCAACCCCCAGGCTGCCAGAGAGACCCTCAAGGCCCTTGAGGCCCTTGGATGCAGCAGGGAACACAACCGGTCTGCAGGAGAATTTGACCTTTGGTTGTGTTCCCAGCTCTGTTTATGTGGGACCCAGATCAGGGCCGTATTCAAATGTGTTACTAGGCAATGTTGCTAATGTTGCTTCTGGTAAATAACTATTCCTGCCTGGCGACTTCATCTGGTGGAGGATGCTGGCTCTGTAACCCCGATGGGCCATTCTTTGGGCCTCCTTGGAGGCGGTGGTTCTTGCACTGGTCCTGTCCTTCGTGGGACCCAGTCGTTGCAGTAGTTGGCACCTGTGAGTCATGCAGCTTCCAACCAAGGAGCCTCCACGTTGGTCTGGTGAGAGTCAGGGGCCCTCACACCTGGCCTCGGGAGGACACAGGAGGTGGTGGCTGGCAGCCACGTGGGCCCCTTCTGGAGTCTGCCCAGAGTCTGGGGTCCAAGGGCCTGACTGCAGGTGAACCTGAGAGATCTCCTGGCCTCCCACCAACAACAGTCTGATGGAGCTTCTTTCCAGGCCCAGGGGACAGAAGAGGTACTTTGGAGAGCAGTTCCTGTCGAGTGGCAAGGAAAGTCTGCACTCAGAAACTGTGTGCAGCATGAATGAGTGCACGGACAGACTGCATGGGGGGTGAGGGTCACTGTGGGCAAGCAGGACTTCATGCGTTAACAAGAGTTTCTGTGAGCTGCCTGTCTGCTCCGAGCTTTGGTTATAATCCAAGCAAGGAATTCTTGAGAAGTTGCAAACAGCTGGGTGAAGGAAGATGTTGGATCAATATGACCATGGCCTGGAATTCCAGCCTAGAGAATATTTGAAATACTCAAAGACTCAGTGTAAACACTTTGAAATGGTGTCTCCGTTTTGGGTGGGCTGCACGTTACGGAGGTGGTGAAACTGGAAATGGCCCCAAGAACAGTGATTCAAGATGCTTATCTGCGTCCCATCCCCATGTCACCGTGTGTCGCCAGCAAGCTGCTTAATGTCTCCGTGCCTCCATTTCCTCATCTATGAAATGGGAAGAGTTATCCCTGCCTCGACTACACGGAGCTGCTGGAATTCACAGGAAGGCCATACGCATGAACTGCCTTGAGAATCGTTATTTGCGATTGTTGTTTACACGATGTCATCTCTCCACGTTGTCTGTCTGTCATCGTTTTAGCCCTGGTGCTGTTAATCTGATTTTCTTACACATTTATGCCTTGACCCCAGGTCTGGGGAGAGTGTTCAGGCTAACACTTGTGTGTTACTATTTGGAACGTTCTCTGTGCTGAGCCCTGCTCTGAGCTCTCTACTGGATGGTTTCTAACCCTCAGCAAGAGGCACATTCTGTCCCTATCCCTATGTCCCAGATGAGAAAACAGGCTTACACAGGTCGCCTGACTGACCCTGGTAGACAAGGGGTGGATGCCGCCACCCAGAGGCTGCGCTCTGAACGCCTGGTGACTTGTCACTGGAGATCCCAGGCCCTCACACCACAGCTGTCCTGCCTGGAAGGATGTCTTACACACACTCGTCATGCGGAGAAAGTGCTTTTGGGCAGAGACCGGTCCCATTTGATTTCATGAAGGCCTGAGTACGGTGAACCTCACTCACTGTCGTGTTCAGAGGACCAGGCACCGAGGCTTGAAGGAGAGAATGCAGCCTGAAGACGGCGCTGGGCATGGCGCTTGAGGTGAAGCAGACAGGGAAGAGCCCAGGTGCCCCGCAGACGTTGGCTCTGCGATGGGCTTCCTGAGAAGCTGGAGCCCTTGGGGTCCTTTCCCACCCCTGAGGCTGACTTGCTTCCTGCATCACCTGTGGTGCCCCACCAGAGACTGCTCAGAGACCTGACCCTGTGTCCCACCCTGCTGACCTGGGGGCGTTTCTTAGCCTGAACACTTTCCGTTCCAGACTTCCTCAGTATGGAATCCTTGCAGTGAATGGATTGTGTCATTTCGAGATATTATTTGGGGTCTTCAGCGGCCAGGGTTTTTTTTTTTAAACATAGAAAGGAACCGTGGTGTAATTTAGCTTATCTGCCAGTGTCTGAATTCCCAGAAAGAGCCAGAGGTTATGCGGGATTTATTGTTCCTGCGTGTTAATGATGTTTGCCACTTTTAATTTACTGATTTGACGTGGCGACAGTGAGGACTTGTATTTAAACCAATGAAAATCATCGTGGCCAGACTGTCCCTCTGTCATCAGCAGCCGCTACAGGAACAGTGGCTGTGCTGTGGGTCACTTCCTGGGTTCACTTCTTTGGACCCTGGATTCTGGTTCCAGGTGGTGCCCTTCGCCGTTCAGACAGCCTGTCTTTTAAGTTGGAGTTCAATGCACAATAGGGCTGTTTAGATCCTACTAGTTCATCCCAAGGTCACAAATCAATTTAGTATGAGTTTCCAGCTTTAGACATTTGTTCGCATTCTACATTTTAAAATTATTGTGATTGATTGATTGATTGATTGGATTTCTGTTGTGCTTCAGACGTAGCACTGAAGGTTGAGGACAGAAAGATGAGAGCCTGCGTACCAGACAATAGAAGCATGTCCCACAGGGCCTATGCAGAGACAGTGCTGACAGAAGCCTGTTCAGTTAGTGCAGCTTCAAAACCGAGTCCAGATCCTTCCCATGTTTGCACAGCCTGACCTCTGTGCTCATCCTGAGGCCAGGGTAGCCTGGAGAGCAGTAGTGGGGTGAGGAATCCCAGCCTGGGGCTCGCCCTGCGTGGACTGCTCTGCGGCTGGGTCTTTGGACTCTCCTGTTCCTTGGGATATGGATACTCTGACGACTGTGAGAACACTTACTTTTTAAGAGGAACCAGTATCCTTTGGGCTCATGTGAGGACTCTGTGAAATATGAGCCAGGCGCCTCAGTGGGGCTTGGTTGAGATTTTTCCTCTGAGAAGTAAATGGAGATTGGCTTATGTTCATTGTTTTCCTGGGAGCCCACCGCCTTTGTCGGGAACCTGGCGGGTGATGTTCTGAGCCCGCCTGGCTCGAGGTCTGTCACCTTTCACGTTGTGTGGGCTGCGGGGCTGCACTAGACGATTCCTGGGGCTCCCCAGAGCTGCTGGCCTAGGGCTGTGTGGTAAAAGTGGACCAGAATACTGTGGTTTCTGTTTAAAGCTGCAATTTCCCGTTTATCTCTGCATCAAATTAGAAAATTGCATTTTTGAGTTTAAATGGTTCTTTTATGAAAATAAGCTAAGGTAGGAAGTAGGGTTTCTTTGGAAAAGAATTCTTCTAAGGCCTCTCTGTGTGAGACCATAATTCTGCGATAAATGGCTGAGACTCCTCCGAGGACGGGGCACATGAGAGGCTGGGGAAGAATCACAGCCATCGGGACCATCGTCAGGCGGTGTGCCAGCTGAAGAGTGGAGCCAGGAAGGCGCTTTGTTCCACAAATCCTGTCATTTCTGAAGCACACTGGCTGTCTTTCTCTGGTGAAAACTTACTTTGTGTCTTCTGTACAGATAGGGAGAGATGGAACACTTTCTTTTTCTCGGGGTACAGCTGCTCAGTTAGGACAGGTGAGAATTAGGTCTTCTCATGATCCCTGTGACGAGAAACAGAAAAGAAAGAAGTTGGAGGATTGTCACAAGAGAGCTGTCCCTGTGGAGCGGCTCCAGGGAGCTCTTCAGGGCTGGGGAGGCTTGCGGGGTGGCTTTGTTGTCTGACAGCGGGCTTCGGGCAGAGCCCCTCTTCCGTTCAGGTATTTTATGAAAAAGCATCCTGATGGTGCCAGTGCCTGCCTTTCATTTTCACGCCATACCAAGTAAAGTATGTTTTGAAATAAAAACGTTCTGTGTTCCATTTTAACCCTTAAACGCTTGGCGGGCTCCCGTTTTTCTGTGGCTAACGAGAATAGAGCCGATGGACCTCTCTTTGCTGGAGTAGCTGTGTGCTAACCAAAGTGTTAGCTGAGGATGATTTCATTCTGGAGGCGGGAGCCCAGATGGACCTGCAGCTGAGTGTGTGTGCTGTGGGTGTGGGTGTGCATTCTCTGTACGTGCTGGGTGCATTGAGTGTATCTGCTCTGTGTGTGCTGTGGGTGTGTGTGTGCATTCTCTGTACGTGCTGTGTGCATTGAGTATATCTGCTCTGTGTGTGCTGTGGGTGCGGGTGTGCATTCTCTGTACGTGCTGTGTGCATTGAGTGTATCTGCTCTGTGTGTGCTGCGGGTGTGGGTGTGCATTCTCTGTACGTGCTGTGTGCATTGAGTGTATCTGCTCTGTGAGTGCTGCGGGTGTGGGTGTGCATTCTCTGTACGTGCTGTGTGCATTGAGTGTATCTGCTCTGTGAGTGCTGCGGGTGTGGGTGTGCATTCTCTGTACGTGCTGTGTGCATTGAGTGTATCTGCTCTGTGAGTGCTGCGGGTGTGGGTGTGCATTCTCTGTACGTGCTGTGTGCATTGAGTGTATCTGCTCTGTGAGTGCTGCGGGTGTGGGTGTGCATTCTCTGTACGTGCTGGGTGCATTGAGTGTATCAGCTCTGTGTGTGCTGTGGGTGTGGGTGTGCATTCTCTGTACGTGCTGTGTGCATTGAGTGTATCTGCTCTGTGTGTGCTGTGGGTGTGGGTGTGCATTCTCTGTACGTGCTGTGTGCATTGAGTGTATCTGCTCTGTGTGTGCTGCGGGTGGAGTGTGCTGAGTGAGGAGTTGTACGTGAGTGTATGTGCTGAATGTATGTTGGGGTACGTGGAGTGTGAAGAATGTGTGAGTGTGTGTGGGGAGTGTGAGGAGTGTATGCTGACTGTTGAGGGTAGTGGTGAGTGTGAGGAGTGAGTGTGGAGTGCGTGAAGAGTGTAAGGAGTGTGTGCTGTGTGTGTAGAGTGAGGAGTGTGTGTGGAGTGTAGTGAGTGTGAGGAGTGAGTGTGCTGACTGTTGAGGGTAGTGGTGAGTGTGAGGAGTGAGTGTGCTGTGTTGAGGGTAGTGGTGAGTGTGAGGAGTGAGTGTGCTGACTGTTGTGGGTAGTGGTGAGTGTGAGGAGTGTGTGATGTGCGTGTGGAGTATGTGCAGAGTGTATAGTGTGTGCTGTGCGTGTGGAGTGCACGGAGAGTGTGAGGAGACTAACGGGGGAGCAGGAGACACGCTCAGAGACTTGTGTTAGGCTCAGCTCCTTTGCGGGTGAGGGTATGTGCGTGGGCCGTTGAGGACTTTGGCCTTCGTCACCATCCCTGTGTACACAGGAGGGGACGTGAGGGTGCTGATGGAGGTAGTGTTTGTCATTTAGTGCTTAGGGACCAGGCCCCTGGCTAAGTGCGTTACATGGATTATCTAGTTTTCAAGTTTATTTAAAAGATTTTTCCCAGTTTTTTTGAGCTAGAATTGACGTGTGACATTGTATTAAAGTGCACAAGAGAATGATTCAGTATTTGGGTGTATATATTGTGAAATGATCACTGCAGAAAGTCTGGTTAACACCTGTCACCACACATAGTTACACACGTGCTTTGTTTTTGTTTTTTTTCCTTGCGACGAGGACTTTCAGGATCTACTCTCATAGCAGCTTGCAAACAGGCACCAGAGTGTTGGTGACTGGAGTCACGGTGCTGTGTGTTCCGTCCCCAGGACTTACTTGTTACTGGAAGCATGTGCCTTTTGACCACATCTATCCAGTTCTGTGCCCCACCCCCTCCCCCACCTCTAGCAGCCACCAGTCTGTTGTGTGTGTCTATGAGCCCCCTTTTTTTTTTTTTTAAAGATTCCACATATAAGTGAGATCATACAGTATTTGTTTTTCTCCATCTGACTTATTTCACTTACCATAATGCCCTGCAGGTCCATCCATGTTGTGACAGATGGCAAGATTTCCTGCTTTTTATGATGGAATCCTATTTCATTGTATATTATGTGTGTATGTATATATATATTTCTTTCTTTATATGTAATTTCTTTATCCATTCATCCCCCGGTGGACACAGGTTGTTTCCATGTCTTGGCTATTGGAAGTATTGTTGCCGTGAACACGGGAGTGCAGCCCATTATCTAGCTTAATCTTCTGTTGTTATTTGCATATTCCCCGTGTGGAATTTGTTCACGTGATTTGCCAGGCTAGCAGCACTAGTCAGTAGTGGGGCCGGGATTTGAGTCTGTGCGCTTTGGTTCCAGAGCTCCCGACCTACAGGTTATTAGGCTTTAAGGTGGTTGTTTCTGGGGGAGGAATTTTGTAAATATACCCGGTTATAAAAATGTTTTCTTCTTACTGGTTTTTGTCACGAAGGATGGAGCTATAATGGTCACCACTTTTGGGTGATGTTCGTAAAGACGGTCAAGTGTTGGAGTTTAGAGGCCAACGAGATCAAAGATCTTAAGCCCAGGCCCCTTTTATCTCTTAGAGATATAATTACATTTTATAGACCCAAATATTTGTAGCTTGGGTTAGGCCCAGTGCCCTCCTTTCCTTGGCATTGTTCCTGTAGGCACAGGATCCCACGACTGTGTCTGTAAGCACACCGCATCATACTCCCTGTCCTTCCCTGTTGGGGCGTAGGAGCCGCACGTGTCCTTAGAGGTGTTTATCTGTACAGCCTGGGCTTGGGTGCACGTTTGGGGATTGACATGTGGCGTGTTACCAGAATCTGTTTTGGCTTCTGAGTTTTGAACAGCAGGTCAGGAGAATTCTGATTGCCAGGGGTCCTCTGAGCACGGCCGAGTCCCTTAGACTCCTGGTTTTGGACAGCAAGGGCTTGAGTGGGAAGAGCTCAGACGACAAGGGATGCCTGCATTGTTCTTACACGGTCATCTTACAGAAGTTAGACAGAATTCCAGAACACAAGGCATGTTTGTAATTAGCTGCTGCTGCTTTTTTTTTTTTTGAGATTTTATCCTGTATTGTGTCTCCACTCCTAGCTAACCTCTTTGGATCCCATCTGTATTGTATCTCTGTCCTCATTGACTTTCTGTAGCACCTCCAAATTTAGTATCATCTGGAAATTTAATTAATGTGCTGTTTACTGCTCCTTTCAGATCACTAATGAAGATGTTAAATAAGGCTTGATCCCCAGAGCACCCCACTGGACACCTCCTCACAGCTTAATGTTCTGTCATTTATCAGTGCACTTCCTTTATGTCCTTCCTCCAGGTTTCAAGCCACGAGGGGGTGCTTAGACAAAGCTCAATTTGAATTCATTTTTCCAGTAACACTGTAAGAACCGTGGTGCCAAATTCCTCCCGCCACCCCAGATATGCCGTTTGCTTTGTTCTTCCCCAGGCTAGTGATGTGTGCTCTGCCCCCGCCTCGCCCTCTCCCTGTGGCAGCAGCCGGGTTTGGGGCCGCACAGAGGGAGCGGTTAGTAGCGGCCAGCAGCGGCCATGGCTTGGTGAGGCCAGGACCCGGCCGCAAGTGCTTCTTGTCTGAGGTGCTGTGCACCGTGCACAAAGGTGTCTCACTGTTGTCTAGTCTCTGAGAGTCACCGTGACAGGTGCCACAGATGGGGGTGCTCAGACAACAGAAGTGTATTCTCTCCCAGCTCTGGAGGCTAGAAGTCCGAGACTGGGGGTGAGTAGGCTTGGCTTCTCTGAGGCCTGTCTCTGTGGCTTGCAGCCGGCCACCTCCCCCCAGTGTCCTCACATGGTCGTCCCTCTGTGCCTTCCTCTCCTCTTCCTGCGAGGACATCAGCTATTGAATTAGAGCCCACCCAAATGGCCTCATTTAACTTAAAGTCTATGTCTCCAAACATAGTCACCTTCTGAGGTTCTGGGGGTTAGGGCTTTGGCATGTGAATTTTGTGGGACACAGCGTAGCCCCTAACAGCCATGGATTTTTTGATTGATTGATTCATTTACTTAGGCAAGAGGTTGGGGAGGGGGCTCATCTTGATTAGGTTCTCAGACCATGTGTTAGGTAACCTGCCTGTCATCACTTCATATGTACCTGGCGTGTCATGATGCAGTTCACTTGTGAGACGGCACACGCTCTGCTTTTGTGGTTTTGACTAAAGGCGAGACCTTGGAGTCCTGCCATCTATTTCGCTGAGGCATTTTGAGTTACTCATATTGAGACTGGGGTGTGGTTGGGGACACATGGTCAGGAGGGGTGTGGTAGGGGGCGTGGCCCAGTAGGCAAGGCCCAGAGGGTGTGGCCATAGGCGTGGCACGGGGGACTAGCTGCTCTGTCTTGCATAGCCTGCTTTGTTGGAGGTCCTGGGCAGGTGCCTGGTGGTGGGAGATAGTAGCCAGTGCAGCCCAGACCGTGCAAGCAGCAGCTGAAGAGCCGGGCCGGGGGCCATGACTGCACTTGTGCTCTGGGCCTCTAGACAGCAGGACTTCCCAGACAGCGGGCATCTCCGGCCCAGGCTCGTGTTCGTCTCCCTTTGTTGGAGCGGGGCCTGGCAAGTAGCCTCTCAAAGACCAGGTCGGAGGGAGGCATCCATGCCTAGAGCCTGGGGAGGATTTGAGATCAGACCTGTATTTTCCAAAGATCACCGAGGAACGGGAGGGGATGCCCAGGGCCCAGGGAGATTGCCCTGCTGCTGCTTCTCCTCTGCCTGTCCGTGTCATCTTGTCATTCTGTGGTCCTGTGACTCACCAGACATAAAATTATGCGAAAATAGTCTAAAAAAAAGTGCAAGTACTATGAAAATGAGAAAAACCTTCTCAGTATGCTGGTAAAATTTCAGGAAGACAGAAAAACCAAAAGATGGTCCTTAAAAATAAAAAAATTAGAAGTGTAAACCCAAGATGGAGAATAAAGGCAAAAAGATGTGGCACAGGGCTGGTAAATTATGATATTTTAGAAGTCTTCTATATAAGTGGTGACCTGCTGAGCTCCTCTTAGGACCCCGTGGAAGGGCGGGTGAGCAGCAGCTGGTGTTCTCGGCAGCCAGAGTCAATCTCTCGCCCCCGCATCTGGGGGAGAGCGTCCCACGTCAGGACTGGGATGCAGTGTTCAGCAGAGGAAGGTGAAATGTCAGGAAGACTGTAGATCATGCCAGAGCGGAGTCCTCGGGAAATTAGAACAATGAAGAGCTGACAGATCAGCGGGGCCGCGTGAAATATGGCTGGCGCGTTGGCCCTGCACTCTCTAATCCTGCTGCTCACAGGCAGCTCTGCCCGGCTCTGCTCTGCAGTGAGGACGAGCAGAGCCCTCTCTGGCCAGGGGAGCCTTCTTGGGCCCCAGCAGCTCAGTTCAGGTACAGCCTGAGCTGTAGCTGGGGCCGCATGGGGGTGGGAGTGGGAGGCAGCCAGGGTGGGAGGGCCCTGTGGCCCTTGCTGAGTACGACCCCAGGGTGAGGGTGAAGGTCAGACACATGTGCGCACCCAGTGGCTCCTGGCCTCACCCCATCCTTCCTCCTTCTCTTCTCCCATCGGAGCCCACTTCCCTCCTTTCACTTCTCCCCGGGCCCCTGGGCTTTCTTTTTTCATCCCAGTGGCTGTGATTCCACTCCTACAACTGTTTTCCCTCCAACACAGATCCGGGTTCACAGCGGAGCTTCTCGGCAGCCCACAGGGCTTCCCTGTGTAGGTGCTGGTCTCCTTTGCTGGCCCTGAGGGTGATTAGCTCTGTGGCCTTGAGCACGGACAGACCCTTCCCAAGGCTCAGCCTGCCTCTGTGAAACTGGGAATACTGGGCTGGGGTGACGTGACTCCCGTGGGAAGTGCTGGCTCCATGTGCTTTGTCTCCTTCACGCTCTCCCCCACGCTGTCTTTCCGTGACTGCCTCCCAGTGTGGGCTCCCCATCCTGGGGCTCCAGCCACACCCATCCCCCACCTACTCCTGCCATTCTGGCGCTGCTTTTCATGCTTGTTTCTCCACCTTAAACCTTCTTCCTGCAAACGTGTGCCCATCACGGGGGTCTCATCCCACAGGGACTCTGTAGCACCCCCCCACTCCGAACACCTATGCTGGACGGCCCCTGTGGGTCGAGCCTCACACCTGCTCTGGCACTGGGGACTCTGAGTGAGAGACTCACCCGGCCTCATGGGGTCGCTGGGCCCGCTGGGCCGGTGGGTAATGTCTGCCTCTCTTGCAGATCTGTGGTGAGGCTGAGATGAGAGGGTTCAGCAGAAGTACGGCTGACAGAGAAAACACAGGACACTCCAGGAGACCTGAACCCAGAACAGGGGTTTTCTTTTCCAGTGAACTATTTTATGCTGCAGCCATGCAGACATCAGTGAAGACTTAGCCTTCCGTGACTGGGGTGTGGCTGCTGGGGTGGTGGGGTGAGAGGTCAGGGCACCTGGGATGCCATCGTTTCTGCCACAGAGAGAGGTGGCCTCAGTTCATTTCGTGGAGGGCCAGCTTGAGAGAGCTTGTCTGCAGCTGTCTGAAGGCGGGAGGGGCGCTGTTTGTGGGCCAGCCAGTGGGAGCGTCTGTCATCTGGCTAGAGACGTGGGGACAGCCCCCCCCCCCATTGGGTCTGTCCTTGCAGGTGCGCAGCAGACACTGAAGGCCTGGGGCTCCCGTGACTGTCGGGTGACAGGGCCTCTGTCCTTCAATCCCCATCCAGCCCTGCATTTCTGCAGATCCGTGGTGTGCCTGCCTGTGTTCTTTCTAAGTGGAAATGGTTAAACAGGGGTTGGTAGGAGTCTTGCCCCCTCCCCCAGGTCTCAGCATCTGTTGAATTAAATGCATGGGAGAAAGAGACGCAGACTGTTCTTGGAGAATGTCAGTTCGCTTCTGGGTCTGAAATACTTGACGGCCTCCTGTGTGTTCTGAGTGTGGACAGGACCAAGTCCTTGCCCTTGTGGGATTTGCTTGTACTTAACTCCCCCCCACGCCCGACCAAAAAAGAACAAAAAACATTGATTATAATTAATTTTTAAAATGTTTTTTAAAATGTGAAAACAAATCCTTTCCATTTTCCCCAAATTGTTGAAGGTATGGAGTTTGCCACATTCAGTAACTCATACCTCGGTACGGACCTACATCAGGATTGTCAAGTCACTTTTATGTGAAGTTGATGACACTGTGAAGAATTCAGGAATCTGGAGTTTCTGTGTGAATTTTCCATTTGATTTTGAAGGAAGAATCTATGAAGAATCTTGCTTTAGTATCTTATTTATAACAGACACCTTGTTTGTTTACGGGAGCTGGTCTCGGATGGAATGGCATCAGGATAAGATCTATATAGATTTCCAGACCCGTATAAGCTCTCTGTAAAAATCTATACAAGTTACAACAGCCCAGATAATTCATCTAAAGAATTAGCAAACTCTGTGTAGGGAAGAATTGCTGAAAGATAAGGAATTAATCATTAGTGTTTTGTTTTTTTTAAAGCAGGCTCTATGCCCAGCGTGGAGCCCAACACAAAGCTTGAACTCATGACCCCGAGATCAAGACCTGAGCTTAGATCAAGAGTCGGATGCTTCACCGACTGAGCCACCCAGGCGCCCCAATATTTAGTGTTTTCGAAAATCCTATATGTATTTTTTGAAAATCAGATTAATTTAGGAGCGTAAAACATTAGACCAAGGAGAATAAAATCCTTTTTTGTGGCTGGTCTCTCAGCTACTGAAGCATGTAAGGTCCAGACACTTCTGGTGCTCGAGATACTTCTGTCTGTGCACAGATGGTGACCTGCTTAGATCCACATGCTGCTTTGCAATTTTCAAAACACTCGTCAGGCAATTTCAATGTCATCTTTCTGGTAATCTGAGTGTAGACATCTCATATACCCCATTTTACAGATAAGGAAATAGAGGTTCAGAGGAATTTGTTTGCTCAGGGTCTCAGAGATAACATATCAGAATCAAATTTCCAAGAGAAATCTACCATTTCCCCCCCAGCGATTATTTCTCCTAATGTATGGAAAACTTAGACTGATTTGTTTATTTGAAAAAAAAATCTGATATTTTGGGGGGGAAAGAATCATACAAAATTTAGTAGTGTACCAAAGTTTAAGAGATTAAAAATAATCTTTAAATATGTATGAGATACGAGAGATGTCATAGCCGAGTACACCCGTGCCCTAGAGATTGTGTATGTTATGCGTACTACAACACAAACTTACTGTAAAGTTCAAATTAACTTTCTGTTTTTAAATTATCAAGACTTTTTAAAGACTTTGAGGAGTTACTGATATTTCTTTTCTTTTTTCTTTTTGAAGATTTTATTTGAGAGAGAGCACGCGCACGCACACGCTGGGGGGAGGGGCCGAGGGAGAGGGAGAAGCCGACTCCCGGCCAGCAGGGAGCCCAACGTGGGACTCAGTCCTAGGACCCTGAGATCATGACCTGAGTCGAAGGCAGACGCTTTACCGAGTGAGCCCCCCAGGCGCTCTTGATATTTCTTTTCTAAAAAAACATTAAAGGGGAAGATTTTTACAATGTCTTAAATATCTTACTCTTTGGAAACGATATTGTTTAGGTTCTGGGTAAGAAGACACAGCAAACACCTATTTGCTGTGGTTGGTCTTCAGTGACCCCTGAAACGCTGTTTCCTGACCTTAGTTCTGTACCAAGCACGTACTCCTAGTATCTAAGTCCCTCCTCGTCTCTGCTTTCTGACGGAATGTGGTGATGTGCTGCTTGTCACCTGCCCGTACTGGATACGGGGTGTCCCCAGAGGAGCCGTGCTGAAGATGGAATATTCCAGTTTAAAGCGTCACAGGCAGCTCTCTGACCTCCGTGCAAGCTGCGGTCATGAGGACTTGCAGCCACACGTACGAAGTCCATTACAAGGGAGCAGACTCTTCCAAAGATGTGTCCGCAACAAAGCTTTTACCCTCGCGGCTGTGTCTTTCCTGGTCCTCCCGGTTTGCATTTCTGTCTCCATCGCGAGTCCCCTCTTGTTAATAAGTAGCACAGGTGTTATTAGAAGAGCAGGGAGGTGTGAGCCAGTGGGTTAAATCCTCACCCCAGCAGGAGGTGTCTGTCCTTTGGGGGCCTGTCCCTGGTCCTGGACAGTGGCCATGCGCGAGCCCCTCTCTGCTTTTAGGCTCAATGCTCTGGACCATGCTTTGGAGGTTGAATTGTTTTGTAAAAAGTATATACGTGGGTTGTATGTGTGTGTATTTTTTGTTTTGTTCACTCTGCCCATCTTCATTGACCTACTTAGATCATTTACATTTAAATTATTGGTATGTCAGGGCTGAAGTCCGCCATCTTGTTATTTGTTCTCCTCATTGATCATTGCTCTTGTTTCTCTTTAATTGCCTTCTCTGGGTTATGTGAACATCTTGTAAACTTTCATTTTGATTTACATACAGTGTTTTTGAATATACTGCTTTGTAAGTTTTCTAGTGTCTGCTCTAGATATTGCAATCTACACGTGTAACTTACCAAGTCTACTTTGAGAGATGTATAGAACATTTTAGTAATTAGGTCCCTTTGCTCTTTCTGCTTTTAAAATACAATTATCTGAAGTGTCTTCTCTATATTCATTGATCATATGTGGTTTTTTATATACATATGCATGTATATGTATGTATATATTTTATATGTATATGTGTGTGTATGTGCGCATATATATATATATATTTTTTTTTTCACATTTTTCCCCCTCTTGCTTAAACAATAGGAATTAATTTCCCCACAGTTCCGGAGGCTAGAAGCCCCAGGCCAGAGTATTGCAGTGCTGGTGTCCTTGGAGGCCTTTCTCCTTGGCTTGTGGATGGCCGTCTTCCCGTGTCCTCATGCTGGCTCTCCCTTGGTGCTGGGTTAGGGTTTTTTGAGATTTAAGAATCATGAGGAAAAGGATAGTCCATTACATTGATTTTTACCCATTCTTGTGTCATTTCCTTTCTGAAATGGGAAACGTTCTCCAGCCATTTTGTGAGGCCAGGTTTGCTGGTGGCAAATTCCATTCGTTTTCCTTCTGAAAATGTCTTCATTTCCCCCTCCTTCCTGAAAGGTATTTTCACTGAACACAGAATTCACCGTTGATAGTTTATTTCTTCTGCCATTTGGACAACCTTGCGCCACGTCCTGTGGCCGCCACGGCCCCCGATGGGAGATCTGCCGTCACTGGCATTGGTGGTCCTGTAGGGATGCGTCGGCTCTGATGTGCCCACTCTTTCCTTGTCTTCTGTTTCCACAAGTCTAATTATGATATGTCTTAGGAAAGTTTTCTTTGGGGATATCCTGTTTGGGATTCCCTCAGTTTCTTGAATCTGGATGCTACGTGTTTCACCAAATTTAGGAAGTTTCCAGCCAGTGTTTCTTCAAATATTTTCCAGCCCTGCTCTCCCCGACCTGCCCTGAGACCTCCTGAGTGTGAATGTTGGCTCATCTGCTGTTGTTCTGCAGGTTTCTGAGAGTCTGTTTGTTTTTTAGTCTGTTTTCTCTCTGGTGTTTGAGTTGGGTATTTGCTATTGTTCTGTCTTCAAATTCATGGATTCTTTTCTCTGTCATATTCATTCTGCTATTGAACCCATGCAGTGAGTTTTTAAGTTTTGGTTACTGTATTTTTCAGTTATGAATTCCAGTTGGTTCTTTTTTATATCTTCTATCCCACTGGTGAGGTTTTCTTTTTTGTTGTTGTTTTTTATATTGGTTTTGAGTATTGGTTGCCCATTGTGGCATTTTATAATCACTGCTTTAAAACCCTGTCAGATAATGCCAACATTGATTCATTTTGGTGTTGGTGTCTCCTGATTGTCTTTTCTCACTCCGATGCTGATTTTCCTGGCACTTGGGAACTTCTGAATCTTGTTCTAGGAGGCACTCACCCTGTCCAGGTTTAGGGAGTGGGTCTTGTCTTGACTTCCAAAGCACTGTGGTTCCACTGACAGTTTTCGGGGGTGTATTCTGGTGTGCTTCATTCTTGGTGCCTCTGGGGGAGGGAATGGGTTTTACAGGATGTGGGTGTGCCAGACACTTAGAAACTGGATCCTGAAATACAGGAGAGGTGTGGTACAGAACTATCGGATGGTTTTCAGCTCGGTCATAGGAAAGACAGTGTTGGTGTTGTTGGTGGTGACAGAGGGCAGAGGACAGATTGCCATGTTAACTGTCCATCTGGTGTCTTCTCTTTCCCCATGTCTGTTCCCTTTCCTGGGAGCTGCTGGGCCCGAGAGTGGGGCTCCAGTTCTTAAGTGGATGGGGGACAGGATGGGAATGGAAAGTCAAATCGCAGACATTAGAATCACTTAGCTTGGGCTGGTGGGGCAGGAGATTCTGAGGAGCTCTGGGGTCTGTCCTTACCATACCCTGCTGCACAACAGGCTCTTCTCCAGGGCCAGGCTTGCTGTACCTTCAGTGTCACCTGTCCTTCTGCCCTGGGGTTCCTTCACCCATTTGGGTTATGTCCTCACTTTTGTGCGTGGGGACCGGATACATTTCCTTATGTCAGGTTTACAGAGTTATGGTGCAGGGGAAGGATGGCATTTCAGAACTCTTCAATTTAGACAGTTTAGTATTTTTGTGAATCATACTTTTTAAAAACCATTTTAAAAAATTTGAGTATAGTTGACACACAATGTTGGAATAGTTTCAGGTGTACAGCATGATGATTTGACAACTCTGTACGTTATGCTGTGACCATCACGAGTGCAGCACCCACCTATCCCCACATGACACTGTTACAGTGGCATTTACTGTATTCCCTGTGCATCTCCATGGCTTATCCATCCCATAACTGGAGGCTGTACCCCCCGCTCCCCTTCACCCATTTTGCCCCTCCCCCTGCCTTCCTCCCCACTGGTAACCCTGAGTTTGTTCTCTATACCTATGGGTCAGTTGCTGGTTTTTGTTTGTTTATTCATGTGTTTTGTTTTTTAGATTCCACACATGAGTGAAATCATATGGTATTTGTCTTTCTCTGACTTATTTCACTTAGCATTATACCTTCTAGATCCATTCATGTTGTTGCAAATGGCAAGATCTCATTTGTTTAGATGGCTGAGGAATATTCCATTGTATGCACACCACCTCTTCTTTACCCATTCATCAGTCGATGGACACTTGGGCTGCTTCCGTATCTTGGCTGTGGCGGATAATGCTGCCGTGAACATTCAGGGCTGCATGTATCCCTTCAAATTAGTGTTTTTGCATTCTTTGGGTAAATACCTAGTAGTGGAATTAATGGGTTGTCTGGTGTTCCTATGTTTTATTTTTTCAGGAATCTCCATAGTGTTTTCCACAGTGACTGCTCCAGTTTGCTTTCCCACCAACAGTGCACAAGGGCTCCCCTTTCTCCACATCCTCACCGACACCTGTTGTGTCTTCTTGTCTTTTTGATTCTAGCCATTCTGACAGGTGTGAGATGATATCTCATTGTAGGTTTCGATTTGTGTTTCCCTGATGATGAGTGATGTTGAGCGTCTTTTCATGTGTGTGTTGGCCATCAGTGTGTCTTCTTTGCAAAATGTCTTTTCAGGTCCTCTGCCTATTTTTGATTGGATTATTTATTTTCTGGTGTTGACTTGAAGAAGTTATTTATATATTTGGGATATTAACGCCTTATCAGATATATTGTTTGTAACTATCTTCTCCCATTCAGCAGGTTGCCTTTTTATTTTGTTGTTGGTTTTCTTTGCCGTGTAAAAGCTTTTTATTTTGGTGTAGTCCCAATAGTTTATTTTTGCTTTGTTGTGAATCACAGATTTGATCGATAGGGTTTTATGATAATTAATCTCCGTTTAATCTTATGTGATTATATAAGATTTAAAAAAATCTTCCATTTAAAAATAAGCAAAAACTATTTATTTGGGTTTTATACTTGTTTTTATTTATTATAGCTGTGTTTCCATTTTGGCTGGAGTCATACTGTACTGAAATAGAATGAAAGCTCTTGTCAGATCACATGATGGAACGGCACCCGTAGCCAGCAGAGGGCGAAGCTTCTCTGGGATCTGAGGCCGTGATATTAATCATGTTTCACTTGTTTTCATTGTGCCTGGGGGAAACCCTCAGAAGTCACGTCGTGGACATCTGACTTTTCTGACTTTTCTGTGGCTGCTCGTCATCTTTTGAGTAGCCTTCCTGTATTTGGTGGGAAATTCCTAGGTTATTACCCCATTTCCCATTATGGAAATGAGAAATCAAATGTTCAGTTTCCCTGTGACAAGGACCCTGCATATGACCGAGGTGCTGCCAGTCCGAGGTGGCCACACCGGACAGTGGGGTCTCCCACCATTGCCAGTATGAGTGGCTGCAGATGGCTTTGGGGTGTCGGGGGTCATGGTGGCGGCACTGCAGGTGACTTCCAGGTTGTCGCAAGCTCCTGGCACACCAGGAACACACCAGTGGCCTAAGGGAGCAGCGGCAGCTGTGGGGCTGGCCTTCTGGGTGCTGGGTGGGGGCCACAGAGGTTTCCTGTCCTTCGTGTGGTTCCCAGCCCCCTCCCACGATGCTCGCCCTTTGCCTGGTTCTTCAGCATGACTGACATCTCCCTCCTTTCCCTGAATCCTCAATTGATAGTTTTTCATGCACAGAAGCAGCTTTTGTGGGTTGCACCTGACGTCTGATGGATACGCCCTAGACGGGATTGTTGGAGACCCCCAACTGGGGGTCTTTACATAAAGTGGCAGTGGTAGTGATGGTGTGACACGGACCAAGTGCGCACCTGGCGGGCAGGGTCAAGTTACAGCCCTGCTTCTGTGGGTGAAGCAGCAAGGCACAGCCAGCTCCCGTCCTTGCTCGCCATCACCTGGGTGCTCCCTTCCTGTTGACCTCAGTGCTGGGCAGGCCTGCTCTTCCCCTCTCGCTCCTTCTGCGGCACTGAGTGCTCGCCCGCCCGCTCCTCCCCGCAGTACTGAGTACTTGTCCACTATGTGCCAGACCCCTGCTAGTGTCCAGAGGTTGACTCTGACCTTCCTGGAGCGCACAGTTGGGTGGGAAGGATAGACACTGAACTGATATCCACCCAAAGTGACATTGTCCTGTGGCAGGTGGTGTGAGGGGCAGGAAGTCAGAGGGTTAAGGAGTCCTCAAGGGGCTGGGGGACCCCACTGAGCTCTCCTGACAGTGACCACTTAGATAAGGCACGGACCTCCCACTTACAGAGTGTCTCACTGTTGTTACTGTCCTATCTAGAGCGTGTCATCATTCACCAACTCATTTAGGGTCAGCCTGCTACAGCAGGTCAGTGCAGTGAGAAGCCCCACAGGGAAAGATTGAGGGTCAAAACAGGGAAAACTAGTGGGGAGGAGAAGTGAGGTAGCTTGACAAAGTTACAGGTCTCTGATTGAGGGGAGGGAGGCCTTGTGATTCCTTTGAAACCTTGTAGACCACAGTTTACCATTCACTGCACATTTTAATACAGGCACGCCTTGGAAACATTGCGGGTTTCCTTCTAGACCGCTCCAGGAAAGTGTCTCAGTAAAGTGGGCCGGATGACTTGTTTGGTTTCCCAGTGTGCATACAAGTTATGTCTACACTGTACTGTGGTCTGTGAAGTGTGCAATAGCATCATGTCCGAAGAAAGTACGTACCCTCATTTGAAAACACTTCACTGCTAAAAACTGACCATCGTGTCAGCTCTCAGTGAGTTGTAATCACTGGTTAGAGATCATTGTGACAAATAGAATAATGGAAGAGTTTGAAATATTGCGAGAATCACCAAGATGTGACGCAGAGACACGAAGTGAGCAGATGCTGTGGGAACACTGGCGCCGACAGACGTGCTGGACGTGGGGTGGCCACGGGGTGGCCATGGACTTCCAATCTGTACAAAACACAGTGTCTACAATACAGTGAAGCGAAATAAAACAAGGTGTGCCTGTAGTCTCTTTTTTGTGAGTGACTTGAACAGAGATCCTTCTAGAAATAACCAAGGACAAAATTCCCAAATTTGAATTTTGATTGTTTCCTGTGCCTTAAAATGAGCTTTCCATTTGCTTGGAGAGGCATCACTGTGCTTCTGGATGTGTCTCAGACTGTCAGCCAGAGCCTTCCTCCAAGACTTAGGTCTTGGGCTGCCGTCGCCAGATGCGTTTGTCTGCTGGCAGCCTGGTCAAGCTCAGAGCTGATCGAGTTCAGGGAAGTTTGTTTTACTGTGTCCAAGAAGTTTTCCAATGGCTGAACCTTGAATCCCCCTCAAGTCACTGTGGGGATATCCTGTGTGGGGATTTTTTTGAGTTCCTTTCTACTGTGGGGGTTTTGGTGCAGCCAGTGTAGACTCAGGAGGCCTATTAAGAAGTCCTCTTGGCTTCTGTTTTATTGCGTGTGGCAGTGTCTCAGACCCTCTGAGCCTCCGAGGTGGTCCCGTTAAATCCTCTTTGGTGTGCTGCTCCCCTCCCGGCCCCTTCTCCTGGTTTCAGAGTGAGGGGTTCGGACGTGAGCCTCTGCGTTTGTTTTTATCCCTTGTGTTCCTAATGGAAGCACCTGTCACATCGAACACCCAAGATACTTTAAATGGTGAATTTGAGTGTCCGAAGATTTCGAAGGTTATTAATTATACTTGGCCACTTGTGAGTTTATCTTTACCCAACCACCTCATTTTATCGCACCGAGCTTACATTTGGTCAGTCTTTGAACTGAAAGTAAGAGGTTTGAATCATCAACGCAATGTTGTTAGACCAGAAATACTTCCCCCAAAGTTGCTTTGTTTTTAAGCTAACACAGTTGAGACATGTTTACCGGAGGGAAAGCGCTGACCGCGGCGAGTCCCCGGGTGATTCCGGATTTCCCAGTACATGGCCTGGCTCAGCTGGAAAGAGTAGTATGTCCTCTGACTCAGCAACCTGCCCGAGGAGAGTCCCCGACATTCGACATCCGAGTGGCTGTCCTCTTGGTCAGTTCTCCTCAGGGCACATTGCCCGCCTCTGTGGTTGTTGAGGAAGAAGGCGTGTCTCCATCACCATCCTCTGATCTTGCTGGGAACTTGCTAATCCCACACGGGTGCTTGGAAAGCAAGGCGAGTTGTATCATCTTAAACAGGGAGAGTGGACCCCGCACCTCCCAGTGAGTGCCGGCCTCCGCTCGTCCTGGGACACCACTGGGCTCAGAACACTCGGGAATGTCTATGGGAGTCAGCTCCATTGCTATCAAAGAAAATTTCTCCTGACTCCATACAGTAGTTTCTAGCTCCTGATTACTCTGTCCTGTGTGGTTACCTGTCTAGTTCATCAGGCTGGATTCTGAGAGTTTTGACTGTTTTGAAAGCTCGGGTGTGCCCTGAAGAACAGGATCTTACAATGAAGGATATACAGAAGAATGTTCTGGGATGAGTCTGCAGGAGCTGCCACTGCATTTTGGGGTTGATAGGCTTTGTCCACTCTTTCATTGTTTGTAACCCACAACATACGTATTGTTATAGAAAATGTGCTCTGGATGACAACTGGTTTACAAACACACTGTTGATGGTCAGACATTTATGTGACTGGGACTCTGCCTTAGTCCTGAAAGAAATGGATGCTACGCAGCTTCTTGTTTTGGTTTCTCGTTGATTTAATTTTCATGGAAATTGGTGTTGGCACGCAGGGCTGCCACAGGGTATTTAGGCTGATACGCAAGGTGCATGTGACCTCCGTCTGTGGGAAGTAGTTAAAACGCACACACATCGGAGAGTCTGAGGGGAGGACAGTCCTAGACCATCCCCGACACCCAGGCATGTGTTTTTAGGAACCAATGATGAAATGCTGGTACGAGTGCATAAGGGAGTGCATGGGCGGAGTGCCCGCTGCTGAGACCCGTCGGCCGAGGTGGGCAGCAGGGAGGCAGACATCTCTGGCAGGACGGCTTCAGGCAGTCGATCCCTCTCACGTGTCCCCCACCCGTCTGGGTGCAGAGAGAGCGCCTGCGTCGCAGGGATAGTGCTCTTTCGAACAGACCGGACAGAATTCGGGAATTTTGACGTTTGTAGTGTACTTTAGCATCATGCAGGACATGTGTTTTGCAGAGTGAAACAGAGAGGTGAGGAGTCTTGTGTGAGATTCCCCGGGATTAGGGGAACTGTATGAAATTTGGTGGTTTTGACCTAAAAATGGCAGATTCACGAGTTTCCAGCTGTTCACGCAGGGCCCTGGCCACGCTCGCCAGCTCTGACGTCTGCCGCACTGCATGCTTTCCGGCACCGGTGAGTTGAGGGTGTCCAAGGAAGGGCGCTGTGGAGGCCGTGGCCTCTGACCTTACACGGTGTGTTCGAGGGTGGCTGGGCTCACCACCAACAGAGCGGGGCTGTGGCGGGGCCCAGGTTCTCTCTGCCTCTGTTCTGGGAGCCGGCGCCAAGCAGAGCTTGACAGCGCGTCCGCACGAGGAGTACTGCTTGAGTGGTGTCTTAGCGCCTGGGGTTTCTGGACACTGTCGGGGAGGGGCTGGGCCGCACAGAGGGCCGCACGCCGTGGGGGTGGCCGGGGGGAGTGTTCCCATTTCTGACACTGTGAGCACACACACAGACGGTGGTTTCAGCCAGCTGTACGGTAAAGTCGGCAATAGAATCTGCCCATTAGAAAGAAGGCTGACCCGATTGTAGGGCCCCACTCTAAGAAGAGGAGCTGCACGGACCGAAGGGGATGCTTGTTGGAGCACATCTGTCTGCGGCCCGCGGTTCCCAGAATAGTTGGAGGAGTGCGGTCCATCCAGAGCCTGCCCAGGGCGACGCGCCACGTGGGAAGGTGACAGGTTTGTGGGGCTCGCGAAGAGAAGACTTAGGGGCCTTTCAAATACCGCAAGACTCCATGACCGTAGCCTGGGGAAGATGCCAGCGAGGGTGCAGTGTGGCCGCCGGGGCTTGCCCGGGCACCCAGACTCCCGGCCAGACAGCTGTGCCCACTCAGCCTGCCGTCCCGCTCTTCCCGAACAGTGGGAGCCCGTACTCGAGACATCTGTGTGTCCGGACCTCTCCAGTGCCGGGCGGTGTGGTGGCGCCGGTGGCGCCGGGGTGGGTTTCACTGCAGGGAAAGGCTGTTCACGAGAGGATGGGCTTTCCCCTCCTGATGCCACAGGGCAGACCTGGGGCCCAGCAGAGGGGGAGTGAGGTTTTGGTGACGCCGTCTGTGAGGACAGGCCTGGCTGTAAATGATGCTGCCCCAGAGCAGCGCTGCTGCACATGTGACGCGGTCGCGGGGACCTCAGGCCGTCCTTGTCCCCGTGGTGGGATGCGTGCGTTTGTAGGGAGAGAGTGCATCCTGGCAAGGTGGCCCCATGACACAGTCACTGTGCCAGGCAGCTGGGACATCTGAGTGTGCTCCCCATGGAGCAGACCCAAGGGCGCACGGAGTCGTGTGGAGGACGCGGGAACGCGCTTGTTGTGGCCCTCGACCATCAGCCTGGGGGAGGATCGTCGTTCCAGGACCGGTTTGCAAACACCCTGAAGACTGTGGTTTCAAGGGTAGTACCGGGCTGACTTTGGGAGCCCTGAGTCCCTTCAGACTAATGTTACCTCCGGTGACACAGCAATAGGCCTGCCAGATCGATCCAGGGGAAGCACTAGCTGTAATCTGACCTCACCCAGCCATCCGTGAAACGGTGACCCCTAGTCCAGACCAGTGATTTCCAAACCCTTTTTTTTTAAAGGCACAGAACCCGTATTTTCACATTGCAGGGAACCCCAGTCTAGAAAACGGCTAAGACCAGAGCTGCTGTTGATCTCTGCCAACAGCATCTATTAGGGGATGAGGGGAGTGGACAACAAATAGAGTGAGGCACTAGAAAGTTATCCCTGAGTCACTGCCATCTGAAACGGCCAGCGAGTCCGCGTTGCCCGCCACTGCCCCATACGTTCAAAAGGGCCTGGCACATAGTAAGCACTGAAAAAATGTTTGTTGAACTCAGTGAATGAGCAAATACGTGAAGGGTTTGCTCTGGGTCTACTTAAAAATGAACCAAAGCAAATTCGTAGTCCAGGACCACAGCAAACCACACAGCTAATGGGCTAAATGTGGCCCACTGCCTGGTTTGTCAATAAGGTTTTATTGCCTCACAGCCACACTCACGTAGTGTCATCGCTGCTTTCATGCCGAAATGACAGATTTGAGTCATTGTGACAGGGACCACATGGCCCACAAAGCCAAAAATATTTACTGTCTGGACCTGCATGGGAGAAGTTTGCTTACTGACTAGGATGCGGGAGGAAGTCTGGTGCTTCCTCACGTGCATGCAGGCCACATGCTTGCAGTCCACGTGCTTACAGTCCACGTGCACGCAGTCCATGTGCATGAGGCTGGACTGGGAGGTTGGTCCAGTAGCTCAGTATTGAAAAGCCCAAAACCCAACTCACCACACAACAGGGGACTGCCTGACACAGAAGAGACTTCAGTAACCCCGCTAGTCTAGATCCCTTCCTTTATTGCTGATTAAACACTTACTGTTTACCAGGCTCTGTGCTGCCCTTCTGTCTCCGTGAGCATGTGATACAGATAGGGATCTCTGCACTTGCAGACGAGGAGAGGGAGGCTGTGTGGCACTTGGTTTCCCTCCGTGGCTGTGGGTCTAGGGCCTGTAGCTCAATGCAGCCGGCTCTCGGGACAGCGGCTCTCTGTACACCCACTCCTTGCCTTTTCAACACCCTCCTCTCCCGTCCCCGTACCGCCTTTTATTCACTTACCCTGTCTGTCCACACGTCCAGTGTGGAGTGTTTCTTCACACTGACTCCTGGTCTTTCCTTTACGATCACACGTGCATGATAAGCTCCCAGCATGGGCCACACTGCCGAGACACTGGAGCCATGAGGGATGAGTAGAGCCCCTCAGTGCCTCATGTCCAGGATCATGGGCAAAGAGAGGTGTTGTCCTACCACACAGGAGTGTTGTGAAAGAGAGGTGTTCTCACTGCCGCCACCTGACCACCAGCTGGTGCTGGGGGAGGCTGAAGCCTTCATCTGAAGTAGGAGACAAAGTTGGCTCCCAGATTGGGAATCCCCCAGGATGAGAAGTCAGAGGCTGAGGGAGGCTTGGTCCCAGACAGCTGAGATGGGGCCCATGCAAAGGGAGGATGGCCAGAACAGGCAGAGGATGGGCAGGAAGGAGGGTGTGAGCGGGCAGGGGGAGGATGGCCTGGGTGTGGGTGTGCAGAGGGAGGAGGGGAGGAAGGAGGGTATGAATGTGCAGGGGGAGGAGGGCAGGAAGGAAGGTGTGTGTGTGTGCAGGGGGAGGAGGGCAGGAAGGAGGGTGTGAGCGTGCAGGGGGAGGATGGGCTGGGTGTGGGTGTGCAGAGGGAGAAGGGGAGGAAGGAGGGTGTGAGTGTGCAGGGGGAGGAGGGCAGGAAGGAAGGTGTCTGTGCGCAGGGGGAGGAGGGCAGGAAGGAGGGTGTGAGTATGCAGGGGGAGGAGGGCAGGATCAAATCAAGGTCTTGGACAAACCTATGTCAAGGTCACCTGAACTGGTTGAAAGCAGTCACACAGGTACAGTAATCTCTTGTGGTTGGTGCTAGGCCCATGGAAAAAATATCGTTATTATACAATAAAATTCATTTTTACTTTCTAAAGTGTTTACTGTTTATTATATATAATTATTATATTTTTTAAAAGATTTTATTTAGGGGTGCCTGGGTGGCTCAGTTGGTGAAGTATCTGCCTTCAGCTCAGGTCATGATCTCAGGATCCTAGGTTTGAGCCCCATATCAGGCTCACAGCCCTGTGGGGAGTCGTCTTCTCCCTGTCCCTTTGTCCCTCCCCTGCCCCTGCTAATGCTCTCTCTCTCTCTCTTCTCTCAAATAAATAAATAAAATCTTTAAAAAAGAAAAGACTTTGTTTATTTGAGAGAGAGAGGAGGAGTGGGTGGGGGGGAGGGGCAGAGGGAGAAGCAGACTCCTTGCTGAGCACGGAGCCCAATGTGGGGCTGGATCGCAGGACCCTAAGCATGACCTGAGCTGAAATCAAGTCAGACCCTCAACCAACCAAGCCACCCAGGCGCCCCTGTTTATTAACTTTTTAAAGTGGAGGAGTGAAAACATCAGTTGCACTTCGGAGATACACCAAATAATTATTAAGGTTGATATTGGTTCAAGTGTTGGAGTCTGTGATATTCAAACAGCCACTGTTTCAGTGGATTAAATTCAGAGATGATGCATCGTATGAGCGGTCTGTGCAGTTCTGTTAGCTTCACACCACACTAAAGCAGATCTTGAGACATCACCATGAGGGTGTCTGGGCAGAGTCAAAGTTGCTTGTAATGAGGAGGGCTTGATTGCTGCCATGAATGACAGCCAGTTTCTCATTCGGGTGGGTGGGTTTGCCTGGAGCACGCTAAGAGATCGTGTCCTTGGCAGGACACCATGGCAAGCGCGGGGGTGTGGGAAGCACGCAGTGCGGGTATGGAGTTGAGATGCCCATGGTTCCTGACCCACCAGGCTTTCCAGCAGGCTGTTGGCTGCTTCCCTTCCCCGAGCCCACGTGGGTCTCTAACCCCAACCCCACTGCAGGCGTCAGCAACCCCCGGAGTGTGCAGCCTTGCCATGAGACGAGAACCCAGGACTCCCTTCAGCAGGCCTGGCACAGGTCCTCCCAGTCCCCCCCGCCCCGCCGCTGACCCAGGCCACCGCGCCCTTCACCGCACTCTGCTAAATGGTCCTGGGGTGGAGGCTGGTGGTGAGGCTCCCGTGATTCCCAGAGTGCCCTCAGCCAGAGTCCTTGGGCAGATCTCACCGGCAGCCTCTAGCTGATGACCAACAGTGTCTCCAAGGTGGTCTGGGAGGGAATGAGAGGGACGAAAGGAGCCCCGAAGACTTAGGAACACTCGCGCAGTCCAGAGCACAGTTTTTATAGCCTGGAGGCCTGTGTGTGAACCGAAGTGTTTTATACTGTTGCTTTAGAATGACTGACTTAATGTGAAAAAGTGATTCCCACTTCTTTCCCAACTAATGGCAGTTTTTTTTAGACCTAGCCACAAAGGTTTATATATATTTTAGTGTTTTTGACAAAACATTGTCCTTCCCATCTCTGCCTCATACTTTATTGTTTTGGTAAGAGTCAAATCTTTGTTCTAACCCGTTCTGGCTGCTGTAACAAAATGCCAGGGACCGGGTGGCCTGCAAACAGCAGACGTGTGCTTCTCACAGTTCTGGAGGCTGGAGTCCAAATCAAGGCCCACTGAGTGTCTGGTGAGGGCTGCCTCCTAGTTCATGGGTGGCTGTGCTCGGATGGGGAAGGGGTGGGAGCACCTAGGCTGTCCTCTGCACAGGCTCTAATCCCATCGTGAGAGTGCAGCCCTCTCCTCCCAAATGCCCCGCCTCCTCGCACTGTCCCCTGGGGCTTGGGGTCTCCCACGTTGAGTCGGGGCACCGACCTCCAGGCGCATTCAGACCACAGCACCCCACAGTGAAGAGAGAGGCGCTATTGTAGTACCCGCTCGCTAGTGTCATCCTCTGGCACAGGCTGTGGTTGCACAGTTGAGGGCTGTTTTGGGGAGGTTCTTCTCTGTCCATCCGAGGAGCCCAGGTGGTGTGGGAGGAAGTGCAGGGACGCAGACATTAGAATCAGATGCACCTGGCTTTGAGTCCCAGCTCTCCGTGAGTCTGCGTGACCTTGGGGCAGTTCCTTAGGTTCTCTGAGGCCTAGGATCACCATTTGTAAAAGAGGGGTTTAGAGTACCTGCTTGGGAAGACGGTTAGGGGATTAAAGAGATTCATGCATGAGATGCACATCACGGACCAGCCATGAACCAGTCATGGCGGTCACCGTCACCATCGTGGCAGAAACAAAGGCATCTGGAACATACCAGGCATGTGACCTTCACTGGATGAATGGCTTATAGAGCATGTCTCAGGATGACAAGTCAGTGGCATACAGTAAATGACAGGTCCTCACGCTGGCTGCATACTCAGATTACCCCAGCTCCTTGTAGAAGTCCCCATCCCTGGGCCTCAGCCTTGAGTTCGATCTTTCCCAATAAGGCCCTGGCATTAGGAGTTTTAGACCCTCCCAGAGTGATTTTTAGTAGGTGGTCGAATTGACACCTGTTGACTTAAGACCCTCTTCTGAGAGCAGGACACAGTGGGCCTGAGGCCACTGTGTTGTCCAGCAGTGGGGACCTGGGATGATGCCCCTGTGATGGCCCTGAGACAAGAGTGCAGACAGGCTTTGGAGTCCGTCAGAGTTCTACCTGAATCGTGACTGCCACTTAACTAGCTGTGTGACATCGTGGGCCTCTGTGTGGTCCAGGAAGGTCCAGAGCGTGGCTGATGCTCTGGAACGTTGGTTGTGCTGTTTGTAAATGATGCCACGTGACACGGAAGGCTAGTAGGCCGCAGAGCTGTTGTGTCCACTGAATGAGAGAAGTTTAGAGAGTTCATTCATCCCCTCGCCGGGTCAGCCCATGCCCGTTTTAATAAATACGTTACCTACTAGACATGCATGTGTGCTGATTACTTTTAAAACTGCTGCCTTAGCAGGTATTTAGATAAACTAGTTTTAGAAATATGACATAGCTTATTTTGTATAATGTAATTTTCATCTACATCATAATGCTTTTAGCGAGCAGCCATGTTTCCTAGCTCCTTTTTGAAAGCAGCTAGGTTATAAATAATGAATATTCAGTGTGTAGCAGAATCTGATACAGAGAAGGCGTTCAGGTATGTAATGAACTGTGTACTATTTTCACATAAGATGGCATCCCGTTCTGCATCGATGTGAATCCTAATTACAAGAAGACTGAATTCTTGACCTCCAAGTGACTGTGTAATACTGGGTGTGACTGTGATTCGGCTCTGAGCAGTCTCTCCCCACCGTTAGCCATCCCGCACTGCTGTGGGCACTGGTGCTCAGGTGGGGGCTGGTGCTCACGTGGGAGCTCACGTGCAGGTGGGGGCTGGTGCTCAGGTTGGGGGGGGCTGCATATCCACATGAGGGCTGGCGCTCAGGTGGGGGCTCATATTCAGACATGGCTGGAGGTGTGTTCTGCAGGGTGGAGACCTGGTGTCGGGTCCATCACATGTCCTCACTGATGCCAGAACTGGGAAATCTCTCAGGAACTAGGGAAGAAGCTAAAGTTTAAACCTGTTCCACTTCCTGCTGAGCAAACAGAGGATTGGCTCCTGTAGTGTGGAGATGCTCACCTGCTCTCTTGGCCTGCTTGTAGCACTAGGAGATACAATAGGTTTTCTCTGTGTCCTTCCTGCTTTGTTCAGGCAGAAACAGAAGCACGTCTATACCTGCTGACATGTGATTTGATGGCAATTAGTCTGGACCCCAAATGATTGACCCCTGTTTACTGTGCCCCTCCCTGTCCAGATCTGCTTGCTCCCACTGGAGGGACTTCTGCTGTGTGTCCCACACACGCCTGCCCCTGCCTTTTGAGGATTTTCTGTCCTCCTCTTTCCATTTCCTCCTTCCTGCTTCGCCCCCCACCCCCATCAGTTTCGTCCCTGGGGAGGCCTGGGACACCTTAAATTCAGCACAAAGACAGAATTGGGATTACTAACCTTCAGGAAGCATGCCAAACAGGTGTAAGCCATGGTTGATTGCTGTGGCCGAGTTTTAGGGGGAAAAGATGTTCTCTTTTTTTTTTTTTTTTAAAGATTTTATTTATTTATTTGACAGAGACAGAGACAGCCAGTGAGAGAGGGAACACACTCAGGGGGAGTGGGAGAGGAAGAAGCAGGCTCATAGCGGAGGAGCCTGATGTGGGGCTCTCCCATAATGCCGGGATCACGCCCTGAGCCGAAGGCAGACGCTTAACCGCTGTGCCACCCAGGCGCCCCGGAAAAGATGTTCTCTTGACTGTGGTTCCTGGGAACATTTGATTCCCCAAATTATAACCCTCTGTACCCAACCTCCCTTCATGTTTTAGTGGTAAAATAGCACCTTTAAAAAGGGATCATGATTTCGTATCCTTTTGCATTTAAAAAAGTGTCTTGCATCTCTTACAGTCCTTTGTGTTCCTTATATGACATGTCGTAATTACTCATTCAGCATCTGTCACTGAGCATTTAGAGCGCGCCAGGCACCATTGTGGACCTGGGGGTACAGCAGCGAACCAGACGGGTGCCCTCACGGGGCTGCATTCGAAGATGAGCAACACATAAATGTAAATACGGTTTCTGGTAGAGAAAGTGTTATGAGGACAAACTAAAGCAAGTTAAAGGCATAGAGAGCAAGGGTGGGGTGCTGATTGGTTGGGGCGAATTTGTTTGACGTAACTGGAGTGCCTGGAGAGGAGAGAACAGGAATGTGAGGGTGTGTGCGCATGCCACGTGTGCAAGTGTGTGCGAGTGTCATGTGGGGGTGTGTACACACTGTTTGTGAGGGTGCATGCACCACGTGTGAGAGTTGTGCATGTGCCGAGCCTGAGAGTGATTGAGAAAGTGTATGTGCAGGAGCTGTGTGTGTACACGTGCCAGATGTATGAGTGTGAGCATGTGCACATGAGTGTGTGCAATGCACCAAGTGTGTGTGTGAGAAAGTGTGCATGTACTGCGTGTGAGTGGGGGGTGGGGTGTGTATTTGCTGTGTCAGTGTGCAATGCACTGAGTGTGAGAAAGTGTGTGCACACACACGGCGTGTGTGCCTGGGTGAGAGTGTGTGTGTATGCGCCGTGTATGTGTGTGCGCGTGCACTGTGCTACCGTCCAGGGCAGTCGCCTCCCAGGAGAGGAGCTGGCATGGGGCCTGGCCAGGGCTGCGGGAGGCGAGTTTGAGTTCGCGTGGCAGACAGCAAGGAGACCGGACCAGCCAGAGCCCCGGGATTGAAAAGGAGCCAGGATGGCTTGTGAGACAGGAGGTTGGCCTGGATCCTGGAGGGGCCTGCGGGCGCTGGTTCCAAGGAGGTAGCGAGTGTGGCGGTGGACAGGGGAGGGTGACTCATCTGTCCATCCACTGCAGGGGCTCGTGGAGCTTACCTCTTCCCGGGGTGTTGCCACGAAGGGCTTGAGGGAACACACGGAACAAGGGCCTGCCATCCTGTGGAGTGGGACCAGCCCATAGGTGAAGCCAGTGAGGCCTGTGTGGGCAGATGATGTGGGGAGATGATCGGTGCGATGGGGTTGGGGAGGGAGCAAGCGCTGGGGAGAAGGTGGCAGGTAAGAGGCAGGTGGGGGCAGAGCAGGGAGGTGCAGGGCCGCGGAGGACCTTGATGCGTGGTGTGGGTGCCCGCAAGGGAAGGCAGGACTCGGCTTGTGTGAATGTCCACTCGGATAAGGAGCGTCACAGGTGCGGTGCTCTCTCCAGAGATGGGATGCGGAGGGGACACACAGTTGTGAACTGCATGTCCTACCTCTGGGCCAGCGGGGCGACGGGAGCCTATCTGAGGGCAGGAAGCACCATGGAGGCTTCAGAGCCGAGGGACTTGCCTTGGGACCGGACAGAGAAGAGGGGCCAGCTTGGCCCGGAGGGAGCCAGTGCAGAGCGGGGAGCAGGAAGGGTCCCCCAGTCTCGTGAGGGGGGGACCTGGGTCACTTGGGACTGGCCAGCCTTGCTGTCGCTCCACCCCGCTCTCAGTTCCTTCTGGCTGTGAGGCAGCTTGGGGTCTGTGGGTCCTGTCTCCCACCCCGTCTGCATAGAGAGAGCTCCGTAAGGCTGGCGTTCTTTGTTGTCGAGCTGTGATTTGGGAGAAAACCCAGATAGAAGACCATAGTGACAGAGGGGTCACTGAGAATGGGGGGGCCCACGGGTGAGGAAGAAAGTGGGTGATCTGCCAGGGAGAGCGCGTGTCCCTTGCCTCCCTGGTCCAGAACTGGCGGGGACACTAATGGAGCAGTTGCCAAGGAAGACAGAGAGTGGGTGATTAGACTCCAGAAAGCTGGGCGCTGCATGAGAGCCACAAATTTGAAGCACCGCCTTGTAATCAGAGGAGATAATGGGAACGTGCCCACGCCCTGGCGGGCAGGAGGGTGGCATCCACATCTCCGTGTGTGGCCTAGGACACATCCTCCTGAGGGCGGGGCCACCGCTGACCCTGCTGGCTATGAATATGGCTGGGAGCCCCTCCCGGCCCCCTCCTGGGAAGCACTGGATGTCGACTGAGTCTCATTGAGAAAGCCCCCTCCCTGTCGACTGTCAGTAAGGCACATCCTCTCTAGTTCCGTGTTTTGCATACGCTGCATCTGTTTGCAGAGGTCAGGCGCAGAGGTGAACGGATGCCCTGCCGATGCTGCGGTCTGGTCATGCTCTCGGGGTGGCAGCTTGGCTCGGAGACAGTCGCAAGGTCGGTTTTGTCCGCTGGGATCTGCACGTTTGCACTTGAGTCAAGTGGCTGCCATCCCTGGCTGACAGGTCCACCGCAGACACCTGAGGGGGAGGCCCTGTTGCTTAGCAACAGATTCCATCCTGTATCCGTTCCTCTCAGGACCGTGTGGTGGCCTGGCTTTGTGATGGCGAGTACTTTCTGTTTCTTCTGGTAGTATTCCTCCATCACTGATGCTGCCGTCTGCTTGATACTGCCAGGCAGAGAGCAAAAGAACTTTCCGCAGCTCCAGGCAGACCAAATGATGGAAGACCCTTCCTCAGCTATGACATTTGGCATCTGACAGTCGTCTGTTTGTTCTGTGGTAGCTTCCCAAGGAGTTAGGTAATTCAAATGAAATCTCTGAAACTGGTAAATGAACCCCAGAATACGCTGAAAATTCAGTGTTTGGATCACTTTTTTGTTTTTCAATGAGGGAGCGGTCTGTGTTTTAGAGGACCTCTGTCCCCAGTTAGTGGAAATAGAAGTTGAAAAATCACATCCCTCGCTCTCCGTCGAGGGAACTGGCAGATGGAAATAAACGCAGTGTTTCAGGGTCATGTGCGGCCCACCCCTCCTCCTTGCTGCACATCCCCCCCCCCCCCCTTTTTTTTTTTTTTTTTTTTTTTTTTTTTTCCCCCCGCCCCCCGGGCACCGACTCCTCACTGTCTGCATTCATCTCCCCAGATTCTCAATCCACAGCAAACGTGCACCAGCCTGGGGATGGGAGAGGAGAATCACACTCTCGCCGGAAAGCCTCGGCTCAGAATGGTGGCTGAGCAGGTCACGCACACCTGTCCGTGACCATACACGACAACATGTCTGGGTCACTTTTCAGGAACGGTTTTTGGTGAAGAAGAAGAGACTCAGGAGTGCCATGAGCATGCAGAGAGTGCAGCAGACCCTCAGGGGAGGGGCAAGTTAGGACAGAGCTGGGGCGAGCAGGGTTGTGCGGGAGGGACGGAAGTCCTTCCCTGTGGGGGGACCCCCTCAGTGTCCTCTTCCCCTCAGTAAGGCGGAGGGCTAGACTGAAGGTGGGCACTCAGTGAGCAGGTGGTGAATCCCACGCTGGGTGGGTGCCAGAGCGTGTGTCCATCAACGTCCTGCCGTCCCTCCACCCAGCAGATGCTGTCGGGTACGTGCTGTATGCCGGGCAAGTGTCTCGATGCCGGCAGAACGGGAGGTACGTTACTTGGACCCCCTGCCCGACTGGAGCTTACGTTCGCTGGGAGCAGTCAGTGCATCTTCACTCGGCGGCCTCTACGCCCAGACCCTTCTCTTGCACAGCCCAGAGCGGAGGCCGTGGAGCCTGGTGTCTCGAGCTTGGTTTTGGGGTCAGGTCTGGGCTGGATCTGCTCCTGCCGGTGTGCCCGCAGGCAGGCTGCTGCTCTCTGAGCTTCGACTCCTCCATCTGAACCGAGCTGCGGGGCTGCTGGGCAGACGCACACAAAGAGCTGTGGCTTCTGTTGGCGCATGGTCAGCGGGGTTCCTGTGCTCCGCGGGGTGCTCTGTGAGGCACTAGGAAGTCTAGGGAAGCCCTGGCCCCGAGGCCATACTGCCTTTATATGTGCTTACGAACTGCTTCCCAGGTTACTGGGGTGAACACAGAATGCAGCTGAGGACGCATGCACGCCAGGAGCTGGACTGCCTACCGCATCTCCAGATCCAAGCACCAGAGTGTCCCTCACCCCTGGGTCTCCCCATGTCTCTGGGACACGTGGGCAGGGTGGCCTCCTGAATGGCCCTGCTCCTGCTGTGTGCCTCTCCTGGGCTTTCTGAAATGTAGCATCTGCCAGCTGGAGGCTAATGGCAGCCAGGTCAGGGTGAAGCACTCTAGTATTCGCGTGCCTGTGGATAGCCTAATGGCGGCTGTTGTAAGATGCCCTTTGCCTTGTAGATAGGTTGACTTTGTTGAGTAAAAGCAATCGTTTAAGCAGTGCATGAGTTCTCGGGTCAGGAATCAGGCAGGGCACAGCAGCATTGGCTCCTCTCTGCTCCCTAACACCTGGGCCCGGCTGGTGGGTCTGGAAGGGTGGAGATGGGGTCCTCGGAAGGCTCGTTACTCGTGTGTCACGTTGAAGCTGGCTGTTGGTGGGGAAGGCTTGAGTAGCAGCAGCTAGAACACGTACGTGTGGCCTCTCGCCGCGGCTGTTGGCGTCCTCGTGCCACGACACTGGGATCCCAGGCGAGAGAAGCAAGAGCGTCGGCCTCTGAGAGCTGTGGCTGTGGCGTCTGGGTAAATAGCAGGAGCTGGGCCTCCCTTCCATTGCTGCAGACCTGTCCCCGGGTGGTTGGCCGTGGCCTTTCTCCTTTGGAACTCGGAACGCTGCCTTACAGCTCACTTGGGGTCACTCTGAACGGCGAGGTTGAGGCACTGAGTCCCCGAGGCCGCACGTGATGGGACCCCGAGTCCTGGCTGAGGCAGAGGCTGGGGGCATTGTTTGCGGGCTCAGGTCGGTGGGTAGAAGGCACGCTGCTTCCCCACCTACCGCAGGGGCCGTCTGGTGTCGGAGGCCCTGGCCCCTGTCTGCCCAAACTCCACGCTCCACGGCTTTCCCGAGGGTGTGGTAGGAGTCTGCTCCTGTACCCCCTTCTCCTGGTCTTCTGGGGGGGGTGTTGTACGGATGGATGGGAGGCCAGCAGCCTGGGGCCACGGACGCCCAACCTAGGAGGACCGTAGGCTGGCGAACTGGATGGGACGTAGCAGTTGTCTTTCCCAGGGTTGCTTTCAGTGGTGGTACGAAGAGTCCCTGTGCATTTGACCGATTCTACCAGATCAGTTTATTTTCGATACTTTGCTCTTATAAACAAAGCTGTATTGGAAATCTATACATACACATCTTTTGTTCTAGTCTGAGTTTTTCTTCTGGAAAAGTTTCCCCAGGAAGACACATTGGATCTCTAGGTATCTTCGGGCAGCCTTGCCAGTCCCTTGGTCTCTTCATGGCTGAGTTGCGGGGACTCCTCCTGCCCTCTGTGTCCCCCACCCTCCCTCTCCCGCAGCCCACTGTGCTCCGGCTGCACGTACCTGCAGGTTGGCTGGGTCCTGCTTTTGTCCCCACAGCCTGCTGCCTGGGCTGAGGGAGGCCACCACCCAGGGTGTCACCTGCAGTAGGGGGACAGAGCTCAGGAGGGGCCCCATCAGAGGTGACAGGCATCACTCTTAGAACACAGTAGCCAGTGAGTCCTGTAGCTCCCCAGCCACAGCGGCTGCTCAAAGGAAGGAAAACCAGATCCCCAAGAGCAGAAGAAAAGATGGCCACTTGCTCAGGAGGGGAAGACAAAGAAACCGGAAAGCCACGGGGCGGGGGGTGCAGAAAGGGAGCAGGCAGGGGCAGGGCTCTGGGGAGCCCAGGGTTCCCCGAGACCGAGGATAGGAAAGAGACAGCGTGTGATGACAGACCCAGCAGGCAGGATGAGAAAGGGCGTGCAGGCTGACACCAGCGTGCCTGATGGTCCAACACTGCGCAGCATCCACACCTCAGACGGTAGTAGCTGGAGGGCAGGAGCCGGGAGCTGGCCCGTGCCGATTCTGTACTGACTTCTAGGTCTTCACCGGCTCAGGCTCACTCACAGAGATGTCATTCCCATGCATTGATGGTTAGACACTTCCCCAGGGTCACAGAGCAACTAAGTCAGCCCTAGGCTTCAAACTCGGGTCTTCCAGCTCCAGGGTCTGTATCCCCTGTCGCGTGATCCCTGAGTTCTGTGTGGAGAACTGTCCCACGGCTGTGTTTTGGCCGGTGGTGGTCAGCTGTGCAGTAGTGTTACTTTGGGATGCGCTGTGCACACACTGAGTGACTCCAGCCATGTGCTGGGTGCCCTGTCCTGAGCCCCCTTTGGTATTTGTAGACACCGGAGCACTTGAAGAAAGTGTCTAAGTACGGAAAATGTCATTAGCCCCCCAAGGAACTTGGGTATGTTGCATTTCACGGGGAGATCTAGAATTTCAGAAACAGTTGCCCTATGCGTTTTAGAAAGATTGGTGATTGAATAGATGTTTAAAATGCGTCTTTTACCTCTGTGCATTCAGAATTCACCCCAACCCTCTTGCTGCATTTTAAGCCATTTTAAGTGAAATGAAGCGAGGAAAGGCGTTTACAAAAGGTAAAAGGGCGGATCCTTCCACGGGCTGCAGGCTGTGTCCTCGTTTAGCCGACCAGTATTGTTTAATCAGGGCACATCCTTGAGATGATTCTCTCTGTCCGCTCTGCATTCTGTTAGGGTGGGTGCGGTGGGTACGTTCATTAGGGAGGCAGTGAGATAAGCCTATTTGTCAGTGGGAAGAGTCAGGCTTCTGGAACTGGCTCCTTGTCCCTGTCACACCGAGAGCATTAATGGGCACCAGCTGGGCTTCCCCGCGCACAGCGGCGGCCGTGGCGGCTGCAGAGAGCCTCCGTGCCCACTCGAGCACACACTTCAGTGGCCGTTCCCCGGGCAACGGCATCTCGCAGCCAGCTGGCTCTGCCCCCAAGCCCATCAAAGCCACACCCGCCAGGAGTTGGCGCTGTGCCTGCCGCTGTCTACAGGCTCTGATGTTGGAGCATTTGCAACCAGGTTTCAAGGTTAAACACGAGGGAATGAACCAGGGGACTAAATAGTCAGGGACCACGGTTCAGGGTGTGTGTAGGTGTGTGCAAGGTGAGCGGGAGGGAGGGAACGCTCAGCCATTTCCAGCCCGTCGGGGGTTTCATGTGTGCTCCAGACAAAAGGCGCAGAGAACGGGTTCCCTCGCTTTGCCCAGGGTGAGAGGATGTGTGGCCAGGAGCAGCCGTTACCATGTCCTGGGCTGTGCTGTGCGAGCTGCTGCAGGGCGGGCCTGGGGCCACAGGAGGGCTCTGTGGGGAGGGGGCTCCTGGCGTGGGCGGGGGGGGGCGGTCCTCGAGCGCTCACACCAGGTCAGTGTGGGCTTACCTGACCACGGTGTTTGTGGGGTTTGCCCACGAATTTCCATGAACTGATTTAGTTGACTTGGCTGGGATTTCCTGCTTCAGAGGCTGCTGGACCTGCTGTCCCCACTGGTCACCTCTTCTGCAGTACTGAATACAAAATTCCCATTTTCAAGCACTTCACCTGATAAAGCGTTCTGGTGTTTGAATTTAGCCTTTCCATCTGACACTGACTCAGTTTAATTAGTACAAGATCCTCTGGTGTTTAATTCGGGGGCTCTGCACGTTTCATACAGGCTATGGTTTTAATCTTTTATTTCTGTAAAGAGTATTTGTTGTTTCTATTTTTTCTCTTTTTCTGACCCATCTATAGGAATTTGAAGTAATCATGATTACTTTAGAAAGATATGGGAAATTAAGATAATCTGTTTTGGAATTGGGTTTTAGTTTGGGCGGTCGGACAGGTGAAAATAGGAATCCTTTCACACTGAGCGTTGTGACTTCATGAAATCAGGTTCTGTTCTTGAATTGGCCGCCTAACAAGAGCTTCCCTGAGGCCATGCTCACTGAGGTCGGCAGCACGCACAGTAGGTGCTCATGGTGGGGGTCACAGCGACCATTTGGAGCAGAGGACACGATTTCCGAACTCTTCCTCATTTTTTTTCTTCTTGTCACTCCAACTGCTCCCTTCTGTTTGTCTTTCCTTGTCATTTTGTTTTATTTTTCCTCTTCATAAAGAAGATACTTTCCTGGGGAGCAGTTGTAAGTCTGTTTCACGCTTCATAACGGTTTCCTTTTCTTAGAGTTGCTCTTTACCCTCTCCTTACCCCTCAAGGCTGGCCACTGGGGCTGGTGCTGTCTGCAGATATCCCCTGGCCTCTGGCGGACAGGACATCAGGAGCAGGGGCAGGCTCCCCCGCCACCTGGAGGGCGTCTGTGGGACAGCAGACAAATGGACTTCCCTGAGTTTCCAAGTTGGGTGGATTTTTGTACTAATTAGTGTAAGCCAGCCACTGTTGCAGACGAGGGGTCAGATGCACACACAGGAGAGGAGCTCCTCCATCCTCGGGGCCAGCACAGGGTTGCTGCGTGGGGGCGTGTTTGTGTGCTGGGCGGGTGGGCACATGCAGGACACTTTGCCCCGATCCGTCCCCTCTGCTGGGCTTCTTCTCCAGGAAGCCCACAGCTGTGCGCAGCGCCTGGAGCAGGAGAAAATGACATGCGCAGGAACCGGGAAGAAGTGGCCTGGGAAAAGGGGACAGTGGCCACCATGCAGGTGGCTCCTAGGCATGACTTGGGGACGCACATGGGGCTGCAGTGACCTGGAAACCAGAAGGGCCTTTGCAGACAGCAGGGAGCATACGACCTTAGCACCCTGGCCCTGGGCATAGAGCTGAGCTGGATTTGGGCCAGAGGAGGTGTGTCTGGTCACCTTGCTGAGCCTGTGTTGCATTCAAGGAGTCATGCTAGGTGGCCTCCGCAAAAGGGCTTGCTTGCTAGTAGTAAAGTCAGATGGGACATTTGCCCTGACTTGGAAAGGCAAGCTGACTTCCCCAGCAAGCATCTTTTGACCTTTCCTGACTACCAGTCAGGTGCAGTAGTGAATCAGATGGCCACAGCCCCGCCATCCTGGAGCTCAGATTCCAACGGGGGAGGGAAGCACAGGTGAATAAGGACAGACAGGTGAGGAGATGGTGTCTGTCCACCAGTGGCCTGGCGACTCCTCATCCCAGTCACGCAGCAGGATGACCCTGAGCAGCGTGGCCTGGGGCCGTGCGGGGAGGGGAGGGACGTGCGGGCGTGCGGTCCGGCCTGTGTGCAGCAGGCCTGTGTGCACCTGTAGAGGCAGGTGATAAAGGCACAAGGTGCACCTGGGGTGGGGGAGGAGGGCCTGTGCAAATGCCGGGGTAGTGAAGGGCTTGCAGGCGAGTTTGCCACCCGGGGCAGACAACATGGGAAGAGAATGTGCTGGAATTGTGGCCCAATTCTCCCTCATTATGCCCTCCCCCGCCAAGGTTAAAAAGCCAGGAAGAGAGGAGTGAAGCCCACTGCTTGCCTTTCCTCTTCAAGGGTATTTTCTAGGAAAGGGTGAGGCAGGATGGACTGCTTTGTGCGCCCCCCCCCCCACGGCAAGCTCCTTGTAGACGGACGGCCCTGGGACACCTGCTGGGCTGGGTCCTGCCACCACTTCGATCCGGGACACTCAGCGCTGTGACAGGAGACCATGGGGCGTGTGGTGGGACAGCTCTGAAGTCCCGGTGCCGCGTGCACACGGCGGTGCTGTTGTGTCGGACGTGCCCGTCATCCGAGGTCATACAGCCGCTGCGTCCTCCCTGCGCTCCCTTCACCCCATAGCACCCCTGTATTTCATGGGTGTGTCGTGAACACGCTCCGTTTTCCACCTCCTTGGTCCTTTCAGAGCCCCGGAGCAGACCCTGGCGTCTGTCTCTGCTCACGCTGAGCTGAGGCCATGGCTCGGAGCCACAGGCCAGCCTCGGTGCCACCGCCCTGTGCTCCATGTGTGCACTCTTCCCACGCATCCCCAGAGCTTACTGAACACAGAGTGTTTCTATGTAGACACCGGGTGGACTGGTATTTTTAGGAGGGAGTTTTTGATGTTTTAGCTTGGCGCACATAGTAGAAACTCAAACACATCAATCAGCAAATCATTGCATTACCAAAGAATGAAGGTATGAAGGTTCTTTTGGGGGGTATTAATTAATTTCTGACATGAGCGGGTGCCAGAGTAGTTTATAATGGTGAGTTTAGAAACCGGTCGCTGAAGGGGTGCATGCCATTTTTGCTCTAGCTAATGCTGATGAATCGCCGTGTCCTCTGTTTTAATGGGAATGTGGATGGTCCCTGTCCAGAAAGCAAACACTGGGATGCCAAGCAAGTGTCACCGTTGCCTTTTGTAGGACAGAGAGACGAGTGCCTGCACACGCACTGCAGGGTAATGCTCGTATCAGCGAAGAGCCCTGCTGGAGGTGCCGGGCTGCTCCGCATGGTTGGCGATGAGGCCGTCGGACGGGCAGTGAGGCTGGGCGGCATGCCGTGCAGGCACCCCGTCCTGGCAGCCCTCAGGGCGCTGGCACAGGCATGGAGCCACAGCTTCTGAGTGCTCGGTTGCTGGAAAGAGCCGGGTCTCTCTGTAGTTTGGTTCTAGAGATGAGCAGACCTCTTGGTAGTCAGATGATGACCCAGGTCTGGGACACAGCCCAGTGCCCCCCTAGAGAGGCAGCCCCAGCCCAGCTGTGGGCTTGGCAGTCAGGATGGAGAGGGTGGGCTGGGCCTGGCTGCGTCCTGCTAGGCAGGGCTGTGGACGGAGGGGACGGTGCTGTGGGCAGCCTCGCTGGGAGCTGGTGTGGGAGTGGTGGGGTGTTCTGGCATCGGCTGCACAGAAGCGGTCGCTTGGAGGAGGTTCGCGGCAGCAACCCTGGCACCTGTGGGCAACATGGGGCCATGGGTCCAAGGACGTGCATCTGCAGGGCCCGGGGAACACGGTGGTGGGGCTGGGGGGGTCCTGCTACAGGTGCACATGTTCCTGGGATGCTCAGGAAGGTGAGAGAGGATGACGCCAGGAGCTCCTGGGAGGGCAGGGTGTGGGCTGTGCTCTGCAAGGAGGGGCCTTTGCAGACACCTCCCGTGTCTGTGCTCACGTGACTCCACCCCTAGCCAGTGGGCCTGTCCTGCAGGGAGCGTCAGACACTTGCTTTCAGTCCCAGAACAAGGGGGAGGAGGTGCCGCTGCCTGTGTCCGAGCGGACCCTTTAAATGTGCTTTCCTTCAGCTGCCTGGCATCCTCGCCAGGTCCCTGAGGTCACAGAGTTGTCAGCGCACAGGGAAGAGGGATTACTTCTCCAAGATCGTACAGCCAGTAGAAGGCGGGTGCGGACATGGGTCAGAGCCTGCCTGGTGGCAGAACCGATCCAGGAGACCCTGTGCACACCACTGTGTCCTCTCTGAGAGCCAGGGAGCACCCTGCCGGTCCCACGCGCTTTGGTCGCTAATTAAAAAGGAGGGAAACCAGGGGCGCCTGGCCAGCTTAGTCGGTTGAGCGTCCACCTCCTGGTTTCGGCCCAGGTCACGGTCTCAGGGTTGTGGGATCGAGCCCCACGTCAGGCTCTGCGTTGAGCGTGGAGTCCACTTGAGATCCTCTCTCTTCTGCCTCCGCTCCTTCCCCCACTCATGCTCTCGCTCACTCTCTCTCAAATAAATAAATAAAATCTTTAAAACAAAAAGAAAGGAGGGAAACCATAAAAACACCTTGGGAGGAGGTGTCCCCGCGCTATAAGGCTGTGAGGCGGACAAACATGTTAGTACTTGGGAAGCACCTCGGAGATCCACGCTGTGTTTGCTACACGTTCTCGCTGCCCCTCCCTTCTCACGGACACCGCTGCTGTCCGTCCCTGACATCTGGTGGAGCCGTTTCACTGAGCAGAGCCTTCTGCTTCTGTCTCACCCTTTTGCATAAATTACCCCCATAAAATGTCATGTGCAATATCTGGTTTTAGTTCCAATACGTGGAAGAAAGTGCTCAGACACCGGTAAGCTGTCCGACCACACAATCCTTCTAGATTGTGTGCACCCCCGACCTCTCCCACAGCCTCTGCCTCCCCCTGTGCCCCCGGGGCCAGGCGGCAGGGCTCCATGCCCCCGCCACCCCATCTCCATCCCTGTACATCTCCGCCTGCCTCTGGGCACTTCCTTCACACCTTCATTCCGAGCGCTAAATTCTTCTGGTTGTTTCTAATCTGCTATAAAATTGCCAACGGAGATGTTTATTCCAACAGTCATAAGTTTTATTTCTAGGCATTTTATTTGGTTCTTTTAAAAACATTCTTGGTAAATTTTCTTGGTCTTTTTTGCTTGATCATTTTTGATTCCAGCTTGCTTTTTTTTTTTTTTTTTT